>NW_026989042.1:0-44587 GCF_030222135.1 Aotus nancymaae
GTTCATTCACCTAAGAGACTTCAATATATGCACAGATTCAGCGAGTTACAAACACGTTTCTTCCAGGAGCTGCGTATGCATATATCAGAGTGTACTGGGGTACAAGATGTAAAGAGAAATATCTGATTATACTTAGAAACCCGTTTCTTTTAGGAGCTGCGTTTGGATATTCCAGAGTGAATGAGAGTATATGCTGTAAAGAGAAATAACTGCTTCTAAAACCAAAAGGCAGCTATCTAACTGAATGGTTGTCAATGCGTGCACTCAACTTCCAGAGATAAACCCGAGTGTGGATACAGCAGTCTGCAAACACTTTCTCTGCAGAGTCCCAAAACAGGCGTTTTCAGCCCAATACCGGCATATGGAAGAAACAGCAGTAAGCACAGGGAAATATCTGCTTCTAAATCCAAAACGCAGCTATCTAACAGAACGGTTGTCAATGTGTGCACTCAACTTCCAGAGTTAAACCCGTGTGTGGATTCAGCAGTCTGCAAACACTTTCTCTGCAGAGTCCCAAAACAGGCGTTTTCAGCCCATTACCGGCATATGGAAGAAACAGCAGTCAGCACAGGGAAATATCTGCTTCTAAATCCAAAACGCAGCTATCTAACAGAACGGTTGTCAATGTGTGCACTCAACTTCCAGAGTTAAACCCGTGTGTGGATTCAGCAGTCTGCAAACACTTTCTCTGCAGAGTCCCAAAACAGGCGTTTTCAGCCCATTACCGGCATATGGAAGAAACAGCAGTAAGCCCAGGGAAATATCTGCTTCTAAATCCAAAACGCAGCTATCTAACAGAACGGTTGTCAATGTGTGCACTCAACTTCCAGAGTTAAACCCGTGTGTGGATTCAGCAGTCTGCAAACACTTTCTCTGCAGAGTCCCAAAACAGGCGTTTTCAGCCCATTACCGGCATATGGAAGAAACAGCAGTAAGCCCAGGGAAATATCTGCTTCTAAATCCAAAACGCAGCTATCTAACAGAACGGTTGTCAATGTGTGCACTCAACTTCCAGAGTTAAACCCGTGTGTGGATTCAGCAGTCTGCAAACACTTTCTCTGCAGAGTCCCAAAACAGGCGTTTTCAGCCCATTACCGGCATATGGAAGAAACAGCAGTAAGCCCAGGGAAATATCTGCTTCTAAATCCAAAACGCAGCTATCTAACAGAACGGTTGTCAATGTGTGCAGTCAACTTCCAGAGTTAAACCCGTGTGTGGATTCAGCAGTCTGCAAACACTTTCTCTGCAGAGTCCCAAAACAGGCGTTTTCAGCCCATTACCGGCATATGGAAGAAACAGCAGTCAGCACAGGGAAATATCTGCTTCTAAATCCAAAACGCAGCTATCTAACAGAACGGTTGTCAATGTGTGCACTCAACTTCCAGAGTTAAACCCGTGTGTGGATTCAGCAGTCTGCAAACACTTTCTCTGCAGAGTCCCAAAACAGGCGTTTTCAGCCCATTACCGGCATATGGAAGAAACAGCAGTAAGCCCAGGGAAATATCTGCTTCTAAATCCAAAACGCAGCTATCTAACAGAACGGTTGTCAATGTGTGCACTCAACTTCCAGAGTTAAACCCGTGTGTGGATTCAGCAGTCTGCAAACACTTTCTCTGCAGAGTCCCAAAACAGGCGTTTTCAGCCCATTACCGGCATATGGAAGAAACAGCAGTAAGCACAGGGAAATATCTGCTTCTAAATCCAAAACGCAGCTATCTAACAGAACGGTTGTCAATGTGTGCACTCAACTTCCAGAGTTAAACCCGTGTGTGGATTCAGCAGTCTGCAAACACTTTCTGTGCAGAGTCTCAAAACAGGCCTTTCCGGCCCAGTACCGGCATATATAAGAAAGAACATTAAGACTGCTTCTAAAACTCAGAAGAAACGTTTCTTTCAAACTGCTCGGCCTTGTGTTCTTTGGCCTAAGGGAGTTGAATCTATGTTCAGATTCAGCGAGATAGAAACACGTTTATTCTAGGAGCTGTCTTTGGATATTCCAGATTGAATGGGAGTGTATGCTGTAAAGAGAAATATCTGTTTCTAAAACCAAAATGGATCTATCTAGCAGAGTGGTTGTGAATGTGTGCCTTCGGCTTAAAGAGGTAAACTGCTCTTCTCATGCAGCACTTTAGAAACCCTTTCTATGCAAATTCTCATACAGACCTTTCCAGCAAAACACCAGCCTATAGGAAATAGCAGTAAGACTGCATCTTGAACATGGAAGAAACTGTTTTCAAACTGCTCTGCTGTGTGTTCATTCATATAAGAGACTTGAATATATGTTCAGATTCAGCTAGTTAGCAACACGTTTCTTCCAGGAGCTGTGTTTGCCTATTCCAGAGTATACTGGAGTATAAGATGTAAAGACAAATGTCTCGTTCCAAAAGAAAAACGGATGATCTAATGGAATGGTTGTCAATGTGTGCATTCAACTTACTGAGCTAAACTGCTGTTTGTATGCAGCAGTTTAGAAATCATTTCTGTGTAGATTCTCAAACAGACATTTCCAGCAAAATACCGGCCTATAAGAAATAGCAGTAAGACTGCGTCTAAAACTCAGAGGGAACGTTTCTTTCAAACTGCTCTGCAGTGTGTTCGTTCACCAAAGGTCGTTGAATCTATGTTTGGATTCAGCGAGTTTGAAACACGTTTATTCTAGGAGCTGCATTTCGATATTCCAGAGTGTATGGGAGTAAATGCTGTAAAGAGAAATATCTGTTTCTAAAACCAAAACGGAGCTATCTAACAGAATGGTTGTGAATGTGTGCATTCAACTTAAAGGGTTAATCTGCTCTTCTTAGGCAGCAGTTTAGAAACCCTTTATATGCAAATTCTAAAATCAACATTTGCAGCAAAACACCAGCCTCAAAGAAGTAGCAGTAAGACTGCATCTATAACATAGAAGAAACGTTTTCTTCAAAATGCTCTGCTCTGTGTTCATTCACCTAAGAGTCTTGAGTATATGTTCAGATTCAGCGAGTAAGAAACACGTTTCTTCCAGGAGCTGCATTTGCATATTCCAGAGTGTACTGGAGTATAAGGTTTAAAGTGAAATATCTGGTTCTAAAACAAACACGGAGCCATCTAACAGAATGGTTGTCACTGTGTGCATTCAGCTTATTGAGATAAACTGTTGTTTCTATGCAGCAGTTTAGAAAAGATTTTTGTGCAGATTCTAAAACAGACATTCCCAGCAAAATACCGGCCTCTAAGAAATAGCAATAAGACTGCGTCTAAAACTCAAATAAAACGTTTCTTTCAAACTGCTGTGCTGTGTGTTCGTTCACCTAAGGGAGTTGAATCTATGTTTAGATTCAGCGACTTAGAAACACGTCTATTCTGGGAGCTGCGTTTGGCTATTCCAGAATGAATGGGAGTATATGCTGTAACTAGAAACACAGGCTTCTAAAACCAAAACGGAGCTAGCTAACAGAATGATTGTGAATGAGGGCATTCAACTTAACGAATTAAACTGCTCCACTTAAGCAGCAGTTTACAAACCATTTATATGGAAATTCTAAAACCAACATTTCCAGGAAAACACCAGCCTAAAAGCAATAGCAGTAACAGTGCATCTATAACATGGAAGAAATGTTTTTTTCAAACTCCTCTGCTGTGTGTTCATTCACCTAAGAGACTTCAATATATGCACAGATTCAGCGAGTTACAAACACGTTTCTTCCAGGAGCTGCGTATGCATATATCAGAGTGTACTGGGGTACAAGATGTAAAGAGAAATATCTGATTATACTTAGAAACCCGTTTCTTTTAGGAGCTGCGTTTGGATATTCCAGAGTGAATGAGAGTATATGCTGTAAAGAGAAATAACTGCTTCTAAAACCAAAAGGCAGCTATCTAACTGAATGGTTGTCAATGCGTGCACTCAACTTCCAGAGATAAACCCGAGTGTGGATACAGCAGTCTGCAAACACTTTCTCTGCAGAGTCCCAAAACAGGCGTTTTCAGCCCAATACCGGCATATGGAAGAAACAGCAGTAAGCACAGGGAAATATCTGCTTCTAAATCCAAAACGCAGCTATCTAACAGAACGGTTGTCAATGTGTGCACTCAACTTCCAGAGTTAAACCCGTGTGTGGATTCAGCAGTCTGCAAACACTTTCTCTGCAGAGTCCCAAAACAGGCGTTTTCAGCCCATTACCGGCATATGGAAGAAACAGCAGTCAGCACAGGGAAATATCTGCTTCTAAATCCAAAACGCAGCTATCTAACAGAACGGTTGTCAATGTGTGCACTCAACTTCCAGAGTTAAACCCGTGTGTGGATTCAGCAGTCTGCAAACACTTTCTCTGCAGAGTCCCAAAACAGGCGTTTTCAGCCCATTACCGGCATATGGAAGAAACAGCAGTAAGCCCAGGGAAATATCTGCTTCTAAATCCAAAACGCAGCTATCTAACAGAACGGTTGTCAATGTGTGCACTCAACTTCCAGAGTTAAACCCGTGTGTGGATTCAGCAGTCTGCAAACACTTTCTCTGCAGAGTCCCAAAACAGGCGTTTTCAGCCCATTACCGGCATATGGAAGAAACAGCAGTAAGCCCAGGGAAATATCTGCTTCTAAATCCAAAACGCAGCTATCTAACAGAACGGTTGTCAATGTGTGCACTCAACTTCCAGAGTTAAACCCGTGTGTGGATTCAGCAGTCTGCAAACACTTTCTCTGCAGAGTCCCAAAACAGGCGTTTTCAGCCCATTACCGGCATATGGAAGAAACAGCAGTAAGCCCAGGGAAATATCTGCTTCTAAATCCAAAACGCAGCTATCTAACAGAACGGTTGTCAATGTGTGCAGTCAACTTCCAGAGTTAAACCCGTGTGTGGATTCAGCAGTCTGCAAACACTTTCTCTGCAGAGTCCCAAAACAGGCGTTTTCAGCCCATTACCGGCATATGGAAGAAACAGCAGTCAGCCCAGGGAAATATCTGCTTCTAAATCCAAAACGCAGCTATCTAACAGAACGGTTGTCAATGTGTGCACTCAACTTCCAGAGTTAAACCCGTGTGTGGATTCAGCAGTCTGCAAACACTTTCTCTGCAGAGTCCCAAAACAGGCGTTTTCAGCCCATTACCGGCATATGGAAGAAACAGCAGTAAGCCCAGGGAAATATCTGCTTCTAAATCCAAAACGCAGCTATCTAACAGAACGGTTGTCAATGTGTGCAGTCAACTTCCAGAGTTAAACCCGTGTGTGGATTCAGCAGTCTGCAAACACTTTCTCTGCAGAGTCCCAAAACAGGCGTTTTCAGCCCATTACCGGCATATGGAAGAAACAGCAGTCAGCACAGGGAAATATTTGCTTCTAAATCCAAAACGCAGCTATCTAACAGAACGGTTGTCAATGTGTGCACTCAACTTCCAGAGTTAAACCCGTGTGTGGATTCAGCAGTCTGCAAACACTTTCTCTGCAGAGTCCCAAAACAGGCGTTTTCAGCCCATTACCGGCATACGGAAGAAACAGCAGTAAGCCCAGGGAAATATCTGCTTCTAAATCCAAAACGCAGCTATCTAACAGAACGGTTGTCAATGTGTGCACTCAACTTCCAGAGTTAAACCCGTGTGTGGATTCAGCAGTCTGCAAACACTTTCTCTGCAGAGTCCCAAAACAGGCGTTTTCAGCCCATTACCGGCATATGGAAGAAACAGCAGTAAGCCCAGGGAAATATCTGCTTCTAAATCCAAAACGCAGCTATCTAACAGAACGGTTGTCAATGTGTGCACTCAACTTCCAGAGTTAAACCCGTGTGTGGATTCAGCAGTCTGCAAATACTTTCTCTGCAGAGTCCCAAAACAGGCGTTTTCAGCCCATTACCGGCATATGGAAGAAACAGCAGTAAGCCCAGGGAAATATCTGCTTCTAAATCCAAAACGCAGCTATCTAACAGAACGGTTGTCAATGTGTGCACTCAACTTCCAGAGTTAAACCCGTGTGTGGATTCAGCAGTCTGCAAACACTTTCTCTGCAGAGTCCCAAAACAGGCGTTTTCAGCCCATTACCGGCATATGGAAGAAACAGCAGTAAGCCCAGGGAAATATCTGCTTCTAAATCCAAAACGCAGCTATCTAACAGAACGGTTGTCAATGTGTGCACTCAACTTCCAGAGTTAAACCCGTGTGTGGATTCAGCAGTCTGCAAACACTTTCTCTGCAGAGTCCCAAAACAGGCGTTTTCAGCCCATTACCGGCATATGGAAGAAACAGCAGTCAGCACAGGGAAATATCTGCTTCTAAATCCAAAACGCAGCTATCTAACAGAACGGTTGTCAATGTGTACACTCAACTTCCAGAGTTAAACCCGTGTGTGGATTCAGCTGTCTGCAAACACTTTCTCTGCAGAGTCCCAAAACAGGCGTTTTCAGCCCATTACCGGCATAAGGAAGAAACAGCAGTAAGCACAGGGAAATATCTGCTTCTAAATCCAAAACGCAGCTATCTAACAGAACGGTTGTCAATGTGTGCACTCAACTTCCACACTTAAACCCGTGTGTGGATTCAGCAGTCTGCAAACACTTTCTCTGCAGAGTCCCAAAACAGGCGTTTTCAGCCCATTACCGGCATATGGAAGAAACAGTCGTCAGCACAGGGAAATATCTGCTTCTAAATCCAAAACGCAGCTATCTAACAGAACGGTTGTCAATGTGTGCACTCAACTTCCAGAGTTAAACCCGTGTGTGGATTCAGCAGTCTGCAAACACTTTCTCTGCAGAGTCCCAAAACAGGCGTTTTCAGCCCATTACCGGCATATGGAAGAAACAGCAGTAAGCACAGGGAAATATCTGCTTCTAAATCCAAAACGCAGCTATCTAACAGAACGGTTGTCAATGTGTGCACTCAACTTCCAGAGTTAAACCCGTGTGTGGATTCAGCAGTCTGCAAACACTTTCTCTGCAGAGTCCCAAAACAGGCGTTTTCAGCCCATTACCGGCATATGGAAGAAACAGCAGTCAGCACAGGGAAATATCTGCTTCTAAATCCAAAACGCAGCTATCTAACAGAACGGTTGTCAATGTGTGCACTCAACTTCCAGAGTTAAACCCGTGTGTGGGATTCAGCAGTCTGCAAACACTTTCTCTGCAGAGTCCCAAAACAGGCGTTTTCAGCCCATTACCGGCATATGGAAGAAACAGCAGTAAGCCCAGGGAAATATCTGCTTCTAAATCCAAAACGCAGCTATCTAACAGAACGGTTGTCAATGTGTGCACTCAACTTCCAGAGTTAAACCCGTGTGTGGATTCAGCAGTCTGCAAACACTTTCTCTGCAGAGTCCCAAAACAGGCGTTTTCAGCCCATTACCGGCATATGGAAGAAACAGCAGTAAGCCCAGGGAAATATCTGCTTCTAAATCCAAAACGCAGCTATCTAACAGAACGGTTGTCAATGTGTGCACTCAACTTCCAGAGTTAAACCCGTGTGTGGATTCAGCAGTCTGCAAACACTTTCTCTGCAGAGTCCCAAAACAGGCGTTTTCAGCCCATTACCGGCATATGGAAGAAACAGCAGTAAGCCCAGGGAAATATCTGCTTCTAATCCAAAACGCAGCTATCTAACAGAACGGTTGTCAATGTGTGCACTCAACTTCCAGAGTTAAACCCGTGTGTGGATTCAGCAGTCTGCAAACACTTTCTCTGCAGAGTCCCAAAACAGGCGTTTTCAGCCCATTACCGGCATATGGAAGAAACAGCAGTAAGCCCAGGGAAATATCTGCTTCTAAATCCAAAACGCAGCTATCTAACAGAACGGTTGTCAATGTGTGCACTCAACTTCCAGAGTTAAACCGTGTGTGGATTCAGCAGTCTGCAAACACTTTCTCTGCAGAGTCCCAAAACAGGCGTTTTCAGCCCATTACCGGCATATGGAAGAAACAGCAGTAAGCCCAGGGAAATATCTGCTTCTAAATCCAAAACGCAGCTATCTAACAGAACGGTTGTCAATGTGTGCACTCAACTTCCAGAGTTAAACCCGGTGTGTGGATTCAGCAGTCTGCAAAACACTTTCTCTGCAGAGTCCCAAAACAGGCGTTTTCAGCCCATTACCGGCATATGGAAGAAACAGCAGTAAGCCCAGGGAATATCTGCTTCTAAATCCAAAACGCAGCTATCTAACAGAACGGTTGTCAATGTGTGCACTCAACTTCCAGAGTTAAACCCGTGTGTGGATTCAGCAGTCTGCAAACACTTTCTCTGCAGAGTCCCAAAACAGGCGTTTTCAGCCCATTACCGGCATACGGAAGAAACAGCAGTAAGCCCAGGGAAATATCTGCTTCTAAATCCAAAACGCAGCTATCTAACAGAACGGTTGTCAATGTGTGCACTCAGCTTCCAGAGTTAAACCCGTGTGTGGATTCAGCAGTCTGCAAACACTTTCTCTGCAGAGTCCCAAAACAGGCGTTTTCAGCCCATTACCGGCATATGGAAGAAACAGCAGTCAGCACAGGGAAATATCTGCTTCTAAATCCAAAACGCAGCTATCTAACAGAACGGTTGTCAATGTGTGCACTCAACTTCCAGAGTTAAACCCGTGTGTGGATTCAGCAGTCTGCAAACACTTTCTCTGCAGAGTCCCAAAACAGGCGTTTTCAGCCCATTACCGGCATATGGAAGAAACAGCAGTAAGCACAGGGAAATATCTGCTTCTAAATCCAAAACGCAGCTATCTAACAGAACGGTTGTCAATGTGTGCACTCAACTTCCAGAGTTAAACCCGTGTGTGGATTCAGCAGTCTGCAAACACTTTCTCTGCAGAGTCCCAAAACAGGCGTTTTCAGCCCATTACCGGCATATGGAAGAAACAGCAGTAAGCACAGGGAAATATCTGCTTCTAAATCCAAAACGCAGCTATTCTAACAGAACGGTTGTCAATGTGTGCACTCAACTTCCAGAGTTAAACCCGTGTGTGGATTCAGCAGTCTGCAAACACTTTCTCTGCAGAGTCCCAAAACAGGCGTTTTCAGCCCATTACCGGCATATGGAAGAAACAGCAGTAAGCCCAGGGAAATATCTGCTTCTAAATCCAAAACGCAGCTATCTAACAGAACGGTTGTCAATGTGTGCACTCAACTTCCAGAGTTAAACCCGTGTTGTGGATTCAGCAGTCTGCAAACACTTTCTCTGCAGAGTCCCAAAACAGGCGTTTTCAGCCCATTAACGGCATATGGAAGAAACAGCAGTAAGCCCAGGGAAATATCTGCTTCTAAATCCAAAACGCAGCTATCTAACAGAACGGTTGTCAATGTGTGCACTCAACTTCCAGAGTTAAACCCGTGTGTGGATTCAGCAGTCTGCAAACACTTTCTCTGCAGAGTCCCAAAACAGGCGTTTTCAGCCCATTACCGGCATATGGAAGAAACAGCAGTAAGCCCAGGGAAATATCTGCTTCTAAATCCAAAACGCAGCTATCTAACAGAACGGTTGTCAATGTGTGCACTCAACTTCCAGAGTTAAACCCGTGTGTGGATTCAGCAGTCTGCAAACACTTTCTCTGCAAAGTCCCAAAACAGGCGTTTTCAGCCCATTACCGGCATATGGAAGAAACAGCAGTAAGCCCAGGGAAATATCTGCTTCTAAATCCAAAACGCAGCTATCTAACAGAACGGTTGTCAATGTGTGCACTCAACTTCCAGAGTTAAACCCGTGTGTGGATTCAGCAGTCTGCAAACACTTTCTCTGCAGAGTCCCAAAACAGGCGTTTTCAGCCCATTACCGGCATATGGAAGAAACAGCAGTCAGCACAGGGAAATATCTGCTTCTAAATCCAAAACGCAGCTATCTAACAGAACGGTTGTCAATGTGTGCACTCAACTTCCAGAGTTAAACCCGTGTGTGGATTCAGCAGTCTGCAAACACTTTCTCTGCAGAGTCCCAAAACAGGCGTTTTCAGCCCATTACCGGCATATGGAAGAAACAGCAGTAAGCCCAGGGAAATATCTGCTTCTAAATCCAAAACGCAGCTATCTAACAGAACGGTTGTCAATGTGTGCACTCAACTTCCAGAGTTAAACCCGTGTGTGGATTCAGCAGTCTGCAAACACTTTCTCTGCAGAGTCCCAAAACAGGCGTTTTCAGCCCATTACCGGCATATGGAAGAAACAGCAGTAAGCCCAGGGAAATATCTGCTTCTAAATCCAAACGCAGCTATCTAACAGAACGGTTGTCAATGTGTGCACTCAACTTCCAGAGTTAAACCCGTGTGTGGATTCAGCAGTCTGCAAACACTTTCTCTGCAGAGTCCCAAAACAGGCGTTTTCAGCCCATTACCGGCATATGGAAGAAACAGCAGTAAGCCCAGGGAAATATCTGCTTCTAAATCCAAAACGCAGCTATCTAACAGAACGGTTGTCAATGTGTGCACTCAACTTCCAGAGTTAAACCCGTGTGTGGATTCAGCAGTCTGCAAACACTTTCTCTGCAGAGTCCCAAAACAGGCGTTTTCAGCCCATTACCGGCATATGAAGAAACAGCAGTAAGCACAGGGAAATATCTGCTTTCTAAATCCAAAACGCAGCTATCTAACAGAACGGTTGTCAATGTGTGCACTCAACTTCCAGAGTTAAACCCGTGTGTGGATTCAGCAGTCTGCAAACACTTTCTCTGCAGAGTCCCAAAACAGGCGTTTTCAGCCCATTACCGGCATATGGAAGAAACAGCAGTAAGCCCAGGGAAATATCTGCTTCTAAATCCAAAACGCAGCTATCTAACAGAACGGTTGTCAATGTGTGCACTCAACTTCCAGAGTTAAACCCGTGTGTGGATTCAGCAGTCTGCAAACACTTTCTCTGCAGAGTCCCAAAACAGGCGTTTTCAGCCCATTACCGGCATATGGAAGAAACAGCAGTAAGCCCAGGGAAATATCTGCTTCTAAATCCAAAACGCAGCTATCTAACAGAACGGTTGTCAATGTGTGCACTCAACTTCCAGAGTTAAACCCGTGTGTGGATTCAGCAGTCTGCAAACACTTTCTCTGCAGAGTCCCAAAACAGGCGTTTTCAGCCCATTACCGGCATATGGAAGAAACAGCAGTAAGCCCAGGGAAATATCTGCTTCTAAATCCAAAACGCAGCTATCTAACAGAACGGTTGTCAATGTGTGCACTCAACTTCCAGAGTTAAACCCGTGTGTGGATTCAGCAGTCTGCAAACACTTTCTCTGCAGAGTCCCAAAACAGGCGTTTTCAGCCCATTACCGGCATATGGAAGAAACAGCAGTAAGCACAGGGAAATATCTGCTTCTAAATCCAAAACGCAGCTATCTAACAGAACGGTTGTCAATGTGTGCACTCAACTTCCAGAGTTAAACCCGTGTGTGGATTCAGCAGTCTGCAAACACTTTCTCTGCAGAGTCCCAAAACAGGCGTTTTCAGCCCATTACCGACATATGGAAGAAACAGCAGTCAGCACAGGGAAATATCTGCTTCTAATTCCAAACGCAGCTATCTAACAGAACGGTTGTCAATGTGTGCACTCAACTTCCAGAGTTAAACCCGTGTGTGGATTCAGCAGTCTGCAAACACTTTCTCTGCAGAGTCCCAAAACAGGCGTTTTCAGCCCATTACCGGCATATGGAAGAAACCGCAGTAAGCACAGGGAAATATCTGCTTCTAAATCCAAAACGCAGCTATCTAACAGAACGGTTGTCAATGTGTGCACTCAACTTCCAGAGTTAAACCCGTGTGTGGATTCAGCAGTCTGCAAACACTTTCTCTGCAGAGTCCCAAAACAGGCGTTTTCAGCCCATTACCGGCATATGGAAGAAACAGCAGTAAGCCCAGGGAAATATCTGCTTCTAAATCCAAAACGCAGCTATCTAACAGAACGGTTGTCAATGTGTGCACTCAACTTCCAGAGTTAAACCCGTGTGTGGATTCAGCAGTCTGCAAACACTTTCTCTGCAGAGTCCCAAAACAGGCGTTTTCAGCCCATTACCGGCATATGGAAGAAACAGCAGTAAGCCCAGGGAAATATCTGCTTCTAAATCCAAAACGCAGCTATCTAACAGAACGGTTGTCAATGTGTGCACTCAACTTCCAGAGTTAAACCCGTGTGTGGATTCAGCAGTCTGCAAACACTTTCTCTGCAGAGTCCCAAAACAGGCGTTTTCAGCCCATTACCGGCATATGGAAGAAACAGCAGTAAGCCCAGGGAAATATCTGCTTCTAAATCCAAAACGCAGCTATCTAACAGAACGGTTGTCAATGTGTGCACTCAACTTCCAGAGTTAAACCCGTGTGTGGATTCAGCAGTCTGCAAACACTTTCTCTGCAGAGTCCCAAAACAGGCGTTTTCAGCCCATTACCGGCATATGGAAGAAACAGCAGTAAGCCCAGGGAAATATCTGCTTCTAAATCCAAAACGCAGCTATCTAACAGAACGGTTGTCAATGTGTGCACTCAACTTCCAGAGTTAAACCCGTGTGTGGATTCAGCAGTCTGCAAACACTTTCTCTGCAGAGTCCCAAAACAGGCGTTTTCAGCCCATTACCGGCATATGGAAGAAACAGCAGTAAGCCCAGGGAAATATCTGCTTCTAAATCCAAAACGCAGCTATCTAACAGAACGGTTGTCAATGTGTGCACTCAACTTCCAGAGTTAAACCCGTGTGTGGATTCAGCAGTCTGCAAACACTTTCTCTGCAGAGTCCCAAAACAGGCGTTTTCAGCCCATTACCGGCATATGGAAGAAACAGCAGTAAGCCCAGGGAAATATCTGCTTCTAAATCCAAAACGCAGCTATCTAACAGAACGGTTGTCAATGTGTGCACTCAACTTCCAGAGTTAAACCCGTGTGTGGATTCAGCAGTCTGCAAACACTTTCTCTGCAGAGTCCCAAAACAGGCGTTTTCAGCCCATTACCGGCATATGGAAGAAACAGCAGTAAGCCCAGGGAAATATCTGCTTCTAAATCCAAAACGCAGCTATCTAACAGAACGGTTGTCAATGTGTGCACTCAACTTCCAGAGTTAAACCCGTGTGTGGATTCAGCAGTCTGCAAACACTTTCTCTGCAGAGTCCCAAAACAGGCGTTTTCAGCCCATTACCGGCATATGGAAGAAACAGCAGTAAGCCCAGGGAAATATCTGCTTCTAAATCCAAAACGCAGCTATCTAACAGAACGGTTGTCAATGTGTGCACTCAACTTCCAGAGTTAAACCCGTGTGTGGATTCAGCAGTCTGCAAACACTTTCTCTGCAGAGTCCCAAAACAGGCGTTTTCAGCCCATTACCGGCATATGGAAGAAACAGCAGTAAGCACAGGGAAATATCTGCTTCTAAATCCAAAACGCAGCTATCTAACAGAACGGTTGTCAATGTGTGCACTCAACTTCCAGAGTTAAACCCGTGTGTGGATTCAGCAGTCTGCAAACACTTTCTCTGCAGAGTCCCAAAACAGGCGTTTTCAGCCCATTACCGGCATATGGAAGAAACAGCAGTAAGCCCAGGGAAATATCTGCTTCTAAATCCAAAACGCAGCTATCTAACAGAACGGTTGTCAATGTGTGCACTCAACTTCCAGAGTTAAACCCGTGTGTGGATTCAGCAGTCTGCAAACACTTTCTCTGCAGAGTCCCAAAACAGGCGTTTTCAGCCCATTACCGGCATATGGAAGAAACAGCAGTAAGCCCAGGGAAATATCTGCTTCTAAATCCAAAACGCAGCTATCTAACAGAACGGTTGTCAATGTGTGCACTCAACTTCCAGAGTTAAACCCGTGTGTGGATTCAGCAGTCTGCAAACACTTTCTCTGCAGAGTCCCAAAACAGGCGTTTTCAGCCCATTACCGGCATATGGAAGAAACAGCAGTAAGCCCAGGGAAATATCTGCTTCTAAATCCAAAACGCAGCTATCTAACAGAACGGTTGTCAATGTGTGCACTCAACTTCCAGAGTTAAACCCGTGTGTGGATTCAGCAGTCTGCAAACACTTTCTCTGCAGAGTCCCAAAACAGGCGTTTTCAGCCCATTACCGGCATATGGAAGAAACAGCAGTAAGCACAGGGAAATATCTGCTTCTAAATCCAAAACGCAGCTATCTAACAGAACGGTTGTCAATGTGTGCACTCAACTTCCAGAGTTAAACCCGTGTGTGGATTCAGCAGTCTGCAAACACTTTCTCTGCAGAGTCCCAAAACAGGCGTTTTCAGCCCATTACCGGCATATGGAAGAAACAGCAGTCAGCACAGGGAAATATCTGCTTCTAATTCCAAAACGCAGCTATCTAACAGAACGGTTGTCAATGTGTGCACTCAACTTCCAGAGTTAAACCCGTGTGTGGATTCAGCAGTCTGCAAACACTTTCTCTGCAGAGTCCCAAAACAGGCGTTTTCAGCCCATTACCGGCATATGGAAGAAACCGCAGTAAGCACAGGGAAATATCTGCTTCTAAATCCAAAACGCAGCTATCTAACAGAACGGTTGTCAATGTGTGCACTCAACTTCCAGAGTTAAACCCGTGTGTGGATTCAGCAGTCTGCAAACACTTTCTCTGCAGAGTCCCAAAACAGGCGTTTTCAGCCCATTACCGGCATATGGAAGAAACAGCAGTAAGCCCAGGGAAATATCTGCTTCTAAATCCAAAACGCAGCTATCTAACAGAACGGTTTTCAATGTGTGCACTCAACTTCCAGAGTTAAACCCGTGTGTGGCTTCAGCAGTCTGCAAACACTTTCTCTGCAGAATCCCAAAACAGGCGTTTTCAGCCCATTACCGGCATATGGAAGAAACAGCAGTAAGCCCAGGGAAATATCTGCTTCTAAATCCAAAACGCAGCTATCTAACAGAACGGTTGTCAATGTGTGCACTCAACTTCCAGAGTTAAACCCGTGTGTGGATTCAGCAGTCTGCAAACACTTTCTCTGCAGAGTCCCAAAACAGGCGTTTTCAGCCCATTACCGGCATATGGAAGAAACAGCAGTAAGCCCAGGGAAATATCTGCTTCTAAATCCAAAACGCAGCTATCTAACAGAACGGTTGTCAATGTGTGCACTCAACTTCCAGAGTTAAACCCGTGTGTGGATTCAGCAGTCTGCAAACACTTTCTCTGCAGAGTCCCAAAACAGGCGTTTTCAGCCCATTACCGGCATATGGAAGAAACAGCAGTAAGCCCAGGGAAATATCTGCTTCTAAATCCAAAACGCAGCTATCTAACAGAACGGTTGTCAATGTGTGCACTCAACTTCCAGAGTTAAACCCGTGTGTGGATTCAGCAGTCTGCAAACACTTTCTCTGCAGAGTCCCAAAACAGGCGTTTTCAGCCCATTACCGGCATATGGAAGAAACAGCAGTAAGCCCAGGGAAATATCTGCTTCTAAATCCAAAACGCAGCTATCTAACAGAACGGTTGTCAATGTGTGCACTCAACTTCCAGAGTTAAACCCGTGTGTGGATTCAGCAGTCTGCAAACACTTTCTCTGCAGAGTCCCAAAACAGGCGTTTTCAGCCCATTACCGGCATATGGAAGAAACAGCAGTAAGCCCAGGGAAATATCTGCTTCTAAATCCAAAACGCAGCTATCTAACAGAACGGTTGTCAATGTGTGCACTCAACTTCCAGAGTTAAACCCGTGTGTGGATTCAGCAGTCTGCAAACACTTTCTGTGCAGAGTCTCAAAACAGGCCTTTCCGGCCCAGTACCGGCATATATAAGAAAGAACATTAAGACTGCTTCTAAAACTCAGAAGAAACGTTTCTTTCAAACTGCTCGGCCTTGTGTTCTTTGGCCTAAGGGAGTTGAATCTATGTTCAGATTCAGCGAGATAGAAACACGTTTATTCTAGGAGCTGTCTTTGGATATTCCAGATTGAATGGGAGTGTATGCTGTAAAGAGAAATATCTGTTTCTAAAACCAAAATGGATCTATCTAGCAGAGTGGTTGTGAATGTGTGCCTTCGGCTTAAAGAGGTAAACTGCTCTTCTCATGCAGCACTTTAGAAACCCTTTCTATGCAAATTCTCATACAGACCTTTCCAGCAAAACACCAGCCTATAGGAAATAGCAGTAAGACTGCATCTTTAACATGGAAGAAACTGTTTTCAAACTGCTCTGCTGTGTGTTCATTCATATAAGAGACTTGAATATATGTTCAGATTCAGCTAGTTAGCAACACGTTTCTTCCAGGAGCTGTGTTTGCCTATTCCAGAGTATACTGGAGTATAAGATGTAAAGACAAATGTCTCGTTCCAAAAGAAAAACGGATGATCTAATGGAATGGTTGTCAATGTGTGCATTCAACTTACTGAGCTAAACTGCTGTTTGTATGCAGCAGTTTAGAAATCATTTCTGTGTAGATTCTCAAACAGACATTTCCAGCAAAATACCGGCCTATAAGAAATAGCAGTAAGACTGCGTCTAAAACTCAGAGGGAACGTTTCTTTCAAACTGCTCTGCAGTGTGTTCGTTCACCAAAGGTCGTTGAATCTATGTTTGGATTCAGCGAGTTTGAAACACGTTTATTCTAGGAGCTGCATTTCGATATTCCAGAGTGTATGGGAGTAAATGCTGTAAAGAGAAATATCTGTTTCTAAAACCAAAACGGAGCTATCTAACAGAATGGTTGTGAATGTGTGCATTCAACTTAAAGGGTTAATCTGCTCTTCTTAGGCAGCAGTTTAGAAACCCTTTATATGCAAATTCTAAAATCAACATTTGCAGCAAAACACCAGCCTCAAAGAAGTAGCAGTAAGACTGCATCTATAACATAGAAGAAACGTTTTCTTCAAAATGCTCTGCTCTGTGTTCATTCACCTAAGAGTCTTGAGTATATGTTCAGATTCAGCGAGTAAGAAACACGTTTCTTCCAGGAGCTGCATTTGCATATTCCAGAGTGTACTGGAGTATAAGGTTTAAAGTGAAATATCTGGTTCTAAAACAAACACGGAGCCATCTAACAGAATGGTTGTCACTGTGTGCATTCAGCTTATTGAGATAAACTGTTGTTTCTATGCAGCAGTTTAGAAAAGATTTTTGTGCAGATTCTAAAACAGACATTCCCAGCAAAATACCGGCCTCTAAGAAATAGCAATAAGACTGCGTCTAAAACTCAAATAAAACGTTTCTTTCAAACTGCTGTGCTGTGTGTTCGTTCACCTAAGGGAGTTGAATCTATGTTTAGATTCAGCGACTTAGAAACACGTCTATTCTGGGAGCTGCGTTTGGCTATTCCAGAATGAATGGGAGTATATGCTGTAACTAGAAACACAGGCTTCTAAAACCAAAACGGAGCTAGCTAACAGAATGATTGTGAATGAGGGCATTCAACTTAACGAATTAAACTGCTCCACTTAAGCAGCAGTTTACAAACCATTTATATGGAAATTCTAAAACCAACATTTCCAGGAAAACACCAGCCTAAAAGCAATAGCAGTAACAGTGCATCTATAACATGGAAGAAATGTTTTTTTCAAACTCCTCTGCTGTGTGTTCATTCACCTAAGAGACTTCAATATATGCACAGATTCAGCGAGTTACAAACACGTTTCTTCCAGGAGCTGCGTATGCATATATCAGAGTGTACTGGGGTACAAGATGTAAAGAGAAATATCTGATTATACTTAGAAACCCGTTTCTTTTAGGAGCTGCGTTTGGATATTCCAGAGTGAATGAGAGTATATGCTGTAAAGAGAAATAACTGCTTCTAAAACCAAAAGGCAGCTATCTAACTGAATGGTTGTCAATGCGTGCACTCAACTTCCAGAGATAAACCCGAGTGTGGATACAGCAGTCTGCAAACACTTTCTCTGCAGAGTCCCAAAACAGGCGTTTTCAGCCCAATACCGGCATATGGAAGAAACAGCAGTAAGCACAGGGAAATATCTGCTTCTAAATCCAAAACGCAGCTATCTAACAGAACGGTTGTCAATGTGTGCACTCAACTTCCAGAGTTAAACCCGTGTGTGGATTCAGCAGTCTGCAAACACTTTCTCTGCAGAGTCCCAAAACAGGCGTTTTCAGCCCATTACCGGCATATGGAAGAAACAGCAGTCAGCACAGGGAAATATCTGCTTCTAAATCCAAAACGCAGCTATCTAACAGAACGGTTGTCAATGTGTGCACTCAACTTCCAGAGTTAAACCCGTGTGTGGATTCAGCAGTCTGCAAACACTTTCTCTGCAGAGTCCCAAAACAGGCGTTTTCAGCCCATTACCGGCATATGGAAGAAACAGCAGTAAGCCCAGGGAAATATCTGCTTCTAAATCCAAAACGCAGCTATCTAACAGAACGGTTGTCAATGTGTGCACTCAACTTCCAGAGTTAAACCCGTGTGTGGATTCAGCAGTCTGCAAACACTTTCTCTGCAGAGTCCCAAAACAGGCGTTTTCAGCCCATTACCGGCATATGGAAGAAACAGCAGTAAGCCCAGGGAAATATCTGCTTCTAAATCCAAAACGCAGCTATCTAACAGAACGGTTGTCAATGTGTGCACTCAACTTCCAGAGTTAAACCCGTGTGTGGATTCAGCAGTCTGCAAACACTTTCTCTGCAGAGTCCCAAAACAGGCGTTTTCAGCCCATTACCGGCATATGGAAGAAACAGCAGTAAGCCCAGGGAAATATCTGCTTCTAAATCCAAAACGCAGCTATCTAACAGAACGGTTGTCAATGTGTGCACTCAACTTCCAGAGTTAAACCCGTGTGTGGATTCAGCAGTCTGCAAACACTTTCTCTGCAGAGTCCCAAAACAGGCGTTTTCAGCCCATTACCGGCATATGGAAGAAACAGCAGTCAGCACAGGGAAATATCTGCTTCTAAATCCAAAACGCAGCTATCTAACAGAACGGTTGTCAATGTGTACACTCAACTTCCAGAGTTAAACCCGTGTGTGGATTCAGCTGTCTGCAAACACTTTCTCTGCAGAGTCCCAAAACAGGCGTTTTCAGCCCATTACCGGCATATGGAAGAAACAGCAGTAAGCCCAGGGAAATATCTGCTTCTAAATCCAAAACGCAGCTATCTAACAGAACGGTTGTCAATGTGTGCACTCAACTTCCAGAGTTAAACCCGTGTGTGGATTCAGCAGTCTGCAAACACTTTCTCTGCAGAGTCCCAAAACAGGCGTTTTCAGCCCATTACCGGCATATGGAAGAAACAGCAGTAAGCACAGGGAAATATCTGCTTCTAAATCCAAAACGCAGCTATCTAACAGAACGGTTGTCAATGTGTGCACTCAACTTCCAGAGTTAAACCCGTGTGTGGATTCAGCAGTCTGCAAACACTTTCTCTGTAGAGTCCCAAAACAGGCGTTTTCAGCCCATTACCGGCATATGGAAAAACAGCAGTAAGCCCAGGGAAATATCTGCTTCTAAATCCAAAACGCAGCTATCTAACAGAACGGTTGTCAATGTGTGCACTCAACTTCCAGAGTTAAACCCGTGTGTGGATTCAGCAGTCTGCAAACACTTTCTCTGCAGAGTCCCAAAACAGGCGTTTTCAGCCCATTACCGGCATATGGAAGAAACAGCAGTAAGCCCAGGGAAATATCTGCTTCTAAATCCAAAACGCAGCTATCTAACAGAACGGTTGTCAATGTGTGCACTCAACTTCCAGAGTTAAACCCGTGTGTGGATTCAGCAGTCTGCAAACACTTTCTCTGCAGAGTCCCAAAACAGGCGTTTTCAGCCCATTACCGGCATATGGAAGAAACAGCAGTAAGCCCAGGGAAATATCTGCTTCTAAATCCAAAACGCAGCTATCTAACAGAACGGTTGTCAATGTGTGCACTCAACTTCCAGAGTTAAACCCGTGTGTGGATTCAGCAGTCTGCAAACACTTTCTCTGCAGAGTCCCAAAACAGGCGTTTTCAGCCCATTACCGGCATATGGAAGAAACAGCAGTAAGACCACGGAAATATCTGCTTCTAAATCCAAAACGCAGCTATCTAACAGAACGGTTGTCAATGTGTGCACTCAACTTCCAGAGTTAAACCCGTGTGTGGATTCAGCAGTCTGCAAACACTTTCTCTGCAGAGTCCCAAAACAGGCGTTTTCAGCCCATTACCGGCATATGGAAGAAACAGCAGTAAGCCCAGGGAAATATCTGCTTCTAAATCCAAAACGCAGCTATCTAACAGAACGGTTGTCAATGTGTGCACTCAACTTCCAGAGTTAAACCCGTGTGTGGATTCAGCAGTCTGCAAACACTTTCTCTGCAGAGTCCCAAAACAGGCGTTTTCAGCCCATTACCGGCATATGGAAGAAACAGCAGTCAGCACAGGGAAATATCTGCTTCTAATTCCAAAACGCAGCTATCTAACAGAACGGTTGTCAATGTGTGCACTCAACTTCCAGAGTTAAACCCGTGTGTGGATTCAGCAGTCTGCAAACACTTTCTCTGCAGAGTCCCAAAACAGGCGTTTTCAGCCCATTACCGGCATATGGAAGAAACCGCAGTAAGCCCAGGGAAATATCTGCTTCTAAATCCAAAACGCAGCTATCTAACAGAACGGTTGTCAATGTGTGCACTCAACTTCCAGAGTTAAACCCGTGTGTGGATTCAGCAGTCTGCAAACACTTTCTCTGCAGAGTCCCAAAACAGGCGTTTTCAGCCCATTACCGGCATATGGAAGAAACAGCAGTAAGCCCAGGGAAATATCTGCTTCTAAATCCAAAACGCAGCTATCTAACAGAACGGTTGTCAATGTGTGCACTCAACTTCCAGAGTTAAACCCGTGTGTGGATTCAGCAGTCTGCAAACACTTTCTCTGCAGAGTCCCAAAACAGGCGTTTTCAGCCCATTACCGGCATATGGAAGAAACAGCAGTAAGCCCAGGGAAATATCTGCTTCTAAATCCAAAACGCAGCTATCTAACAGAACGGTTGTCAATGTGTGCACTCAACTTCCAGAGTTAAACCCGTGTGTGGATTCAGCAGTCTGCAAACACTTTCTCTGCAGAGTCCCAAAACAGGCGTTTTCAGCCCATTACCGGCATATGGAAGAAACAGCAGTAAGCCCAGGGAAATATCTGCTTCTAAATCCAAAACGCAGCTATCTAACAGAACGGTTGTCAATGTGTGCACTCAACTTCCAGAGTTAAACCCGTGTGTGGATTCAGCAGTCTGCAAACACTTTCTCTGCAGAGTCCCAAAACAGGCGTTTTCAGCCCATTACCGGCATATGGAAGAAACAGCAGTAAGCACAGGGAAATATCTGCTTCTAAATCCAAAACGCAGCTATCTAACAGAACGGTTGTCAATGTGTGCACTCAACTTCCAGAGTTAAACCCGTGTGTGGATTCAGCAGTCTGCAAACACTTTCTCTGCAGAGTCCCAAAACAGGCGTTTTCAGCCCATTACCGGCATATGGAAGAAACAGCAGTAAGCCCAGGGAAATATCTGCTTCTAAATCCAAAACGCAGCTATCTAACAGAACGGTTGTCAATGTGTGCACTCAACTTCCAGAGTTAAACCCGTGTGTGGATTCAGCAGTCTGCAAACACTTTCTCTGCAGAGTCCCAAAACAGGCGTTTTCAGCCCATTACCGGCATATGGAAGAAACAGCAGTAAGCCCAGGGAAATATCTGCTTCTAAATCCAAAACGCAGCTATCTAACAGAACGGTTGTCAATGTGTGCACTCAACTTCCAGAGTTAAACCCGTGTGTGGATTCAGCAGTCTGCAAACACTTTCTCTGCAGAGTCCCAAAACAGGCGTTTTCAGCCCATTACCGGCATATGGAAGAAACAGCAGTAAGCCCAGGGAAATATCTGCTTCTAAATCCAAAACGCAGCTATCTAACAGAACGGTTGTCAATGTGTGCACTCAACTTCCAGAGTTAAACCCGTGTGTGGATTCAGCAGTCTGCAAACACTTTCTCTGCAGAGTCCCAAAACAGGCGTTTTCAGCCCATTACCGGCATATGGAAGAAACAGCAGTAAGCCCAGGGAAATATCTGCTTCTAAATCCAAAACGCAGCTATCTAACAGAACGGTTGTCAATGTGTGCACTCAACTTCCAGAGTTAAACCCGTGTGTGGATTCAGCAGTCTGCAAACACTTTCTCTGCAGAGTCCCAAAACAGGCGTTTTCAGCCCATTACCGGCATATGGAAGAAACAGCAGTAAGCCCAGGGAAATATCTGCTTCTAAATCCAAAACGCAGCTATCTAACAGAACGGTTGTCAATGTGTGCACTCAACTTCCAGAGTTAAACCCGTGTGTGGATTCAGCAGTCTGCAAACACTTTCTCTGCAGAGTCCCAAAACAGGCGTTTTCAGCCCATTACCGGCATATGGAAGAAACAGCAGTCAGCACAGGGAAATATCTGCTTCTAATTCCAAAACGCAGCTATCTAACAGAACGGTTGTCAATGTGTGCACTCAACTTCCAGAGTTAAACCCGTGTGTGGATTCAGCAGTCTGCAAACACTTTCTCTGCAGAGTCCCAAAACAGGCGTTTTCAGCCCATTACCGGCATATGGAAGAAACAGCAGTAAGCCCAGGGAAATATCTGCTTCTAAATCCAAAACGCAGCTATCTAACAGAACGGTTGTCAATGTGTGCACTCAACTTCCAGAGTTAAACCCGTGTGTGGATTCAGCAGTCTGCAAACACTTTCTCTGCAGAGTCCCAAAACAGGCGTTTTCAGCCCATTACCGGCATATGGAAGAAACAGCAGTAAGCACAGGGAAATATCTGCTTCTAAATCCAAAACGCAGCTATCTAACAGAACGGTTGTCAATGTGTGCACTCAACTTCCAGAGTTAAACCCGTGTGTGGATTCAGCAGTCTGCAAACACTTTCTGTGCAGAGTCTCAAAACAGGCCTTTCCGGCCCAGTACCGGCATATATAAGAAAGAACATTAAGACTGCTTCTAAAACTCAGAAGAAACGTTTCTTTCAAACTGCTCGGCCTTGTGTTCTTTGGCCTAAGGGATTTGAATCTATGTTCAGATTCAGCGAGATAGAAACACGTTTATTCTAGGAGCTGTCTTTGGATATTCCAGATTGAATGGGAGTGTATGCTGTAAAGAGAAATATCTGTTTCTAAAACCAAAATGGATCTATCTAGCAGAGTGGTTGTGAATGTGTGCCTTCGGCTTAAAGAGGTAAACTGCTCTTCTCATGCAGCACTTTAGAAACCCTTTCTATGCAAATTCTCATACAGACCTTTCCAGCAAAACACCAGCCTATAGGAAATAGCAGTAAGACTGCATCTTTAACATGGAAGAAACTGTTTTCAAACTGCTCTGCTGTGTGTTCATTCATATAAGAGACTTGAATATATGTTCAGATTCAGCTAGTTAGCAACACGTTTCTTCCAGGAGCTGTGTTTGCCTATTCCAGAGTATACTGGAGTATAAGATGTAAAGACAAATGTCTCGTTCCAAAAGAAAAACGGATGATCTAATGGAATGGTTGTCAATGTGTGCATTCAACTTACTGAGCTAAACTGCTGTTTGTATGCAGCAGTTTAGAAATCATTTCTGTGTAGATTCTCAAACAGACATTTCCAGCAAAATACCGGCCTATAAGAAATAGCAGTAAGACTGCGTCTAAAACTCAGAGGGAACGTTTCTTTCAAACTGCTCTGCAGTGTGTTCGTTCACCAAAGGTCGTTGAATCTATGTTTGGATTCAGCGAGTTTGAAACACGTTTATTCTAGGAGCTGCATTTCGATATTCCAGAGTGTATGGGAGTAAATGCTGTAAAGAGAAATATCTGTTTCTAAAACCAAAACGGAGCTATCTAACAGAATGGTTGTGAATGTGTGCATTCAACTTAAAGGGTTAATCTGCTCTTCTTAGGCAGCAGTTTAGAAACCCTTTATATGCAAATTCTAAAATCAACATTTGCAGCAAAACACCAGCCTCAAAGAAGTAGCAGTAAGACTGCATCTATAACATAGAAGAAACGTTTTCTTCAAAATGCTCTGCTCTGTGTTCATTCACCTAAGAGTCTTGAGTATATGTTCAGATTCAGCGAGTAAGAAACACGTTTCTTCCAGGAGCTGCATTTGCATATTCCAGAGTGTACTGGAGTATAAGGTTTAAAGTGAAATATCTGGTTCTAAAACAAACACGGAGCCATCTAACAGAATGGTTGTCACTGTGTGCATTCAGCTTATTGAGATAAACTGTTGTTTCTATGCAGCAGTTTAGAAAAGATTTTTGTGCAGATTCTAAAACAGACATTCCCAGCAAAATACCGGCCTCTAAGAAATAGCAATAAGACTGCGTCTAAAACTCAAATAAAACGTTTCTTTCAAACTGCTGTGCTGTGTGTTCGTTCACCTAAGGGAGTTGAATCTATGTTTAGATTCAGCGACTTAGAAACACGTCTATTCTGGGAGCTGCGTTTGGCTATTCCAGAATGAATGGGAGTATATGCTGTAACTAGAAACACAGGCTTCTAAAACCAAAACGGAGCTAGCTAACAGAATGATTGTGAATGAGGGCATTCAACTTAACGAATTAAACTGCTCCACTTAAGCAGCAGTTTACAAACCATTTATATGGAAATTCTAAAACCAACATTTCCAGGAAAACACCAGCCTAAAAGCAATAGCAGTAACAGTGCATCTATAACATGGAAGAAATGTTTTTTTCAAACTCCTCTGCTGTGTGTTCATTCACCTAAGAGACTTCAATATATGCACAGATTCAGCGAGTTACAAACACGTTTCTTCCAGGAGCTGCGTATGCATATATCAGAGTGTACTGGGGTACAAGATGTAAAGAGAAATATCTGATTATACTTAGAAACCCGTTTCTTTTAGGAGCTGCGTTTGGATATTCCAGAGTGAATGAGAGTATATGCTGTAAAGAGAAATAACTGCTTCTAAAACCAAAAGGCAGCTATCTAACTGAATGGTTGTCAATGCGTGCACTCAACTTCCAGAGATAAACCCGAGTGTGGATACAGCAGTCTGCAAACACTTTCTCTGCAGAGTCCCAAAACAGGCGTTTTCAGCCCAATACCGGCATATGGAAGAAACAGCAGTAAGCACAGGGAAATATCTGCTTCTAAATCCAAAACGCAGCTATCTAACAGAACGGTTGTCAATGTGTGCACTCAACTTCCAGAGTTAAACCCGTGTGTGGATTCAGCAGTCTGCAAACACTTTCTCTGCAGAGTCCCAAAACAGGCGTTTTCAGCCCATTACCGGCATATGGAAGAAACAGCAGTCAGCACAGGGAAATATCTGCTTCTAAATCCAAAACGCAGCTATCTAACAGAACGGTTGTCAATGTGTGCACTCAACTTCCAGAGTTAAACCCGTGTGTGGATTCAGCAGTCTGCAAACACTTTCTCTGCAGAGTCCCAAAACAGGCGTTTTCAGCCCATTACCGGCATATGGAAGAAACAGCAGTAAGCCCAGGGAAATATCTGCTTCTAAATCCAAAACGCAGCTATCTAACAGAACGGTTGTCAATGTGTGCACTCAACTTCCAGAGTTAAACCCGTGTGTGGATTCAGCAGTCTGCAAACACTTTCTCTGCAGAGTCCCAAAACAGGCGTTTTCAGCCCATTACCGGCATATGGAAGAAACAGCAGTAAGCACAGGGAAATATCTGCTTCTAAATCCAAAACGCAGCTATCTAACAGAACGGTTGTCAATGTGTGCACTCAACTTCCAGAGTTAAACCCGTGTGTGGATTCAGCAGTCTGCAAACACTTTCTCTGCAGAGTCCCAAAACAGGCGTTTTCAGCCCATTACCGGCATATGGAAGAAACAGCAGTAAGCCCAGGGAAATATCTGCTTCTAAATCCAAAACGCAGCTATCTAACAGAACGGTTGTCAATGTGTGCACTCAACTTCCAGAGTTAAACCCGTGTGTGGATTCAGCAGTCTGCAAACACTTTCTCTGCAGAGTCCCAAAACAGGCGTTTTCAGCCCATTACCGGCATATGGAAGAAACAGCAGTCAGCACAGGGAAATATCTGCTTCTAAATCCAAAACGCAGCTATCTAACAGAACGGTTGTCAATGTGTACACTCAACTTCCAGAGTTAAACCCGTGTGTGGATTCAGCTGTCTGCAAACACTTTCTCTGCAGAGTCCCAAAACAGGCATTTTCAGCCCATTACCGGCATATGGAAGAAACAGCAGTAAGCACAGGGAAATATCTGCTTCTAAATCCAAAACGCAGCTATCTAACAGAACGGTTGTCAATGTGTGCACTCAACTTCCAGACTTAAACCCGTGTGTGGATTCAGCAGTCTGCAAACACTTTCTCTGCAGAGTCCCAAAACAGGCGTTTTCAGCCCATTACCGGCATATGGAAGAAACAGCCGTCAGCACAGGGAAATATCTGCTTCTAAATCCAAAACGCAGCTATCTAACAGAACGGTTGTCAATGTGTGCACTCAACTTCCAGAGTTAAACCCGTGTGTGGATTCAGCAGTCTGCAAACACTTTCTCTGCAGAGTCCCAAAACAGGCGTTTTCAGCCCATTACCGGCATATGGAAGAAACAGCAGTCAGCACAGGGAAATATCTGCTTCTAAATCCAAAACGCAGCTATCTAACAGAACGGTTGTCAATGTGTGCACTCAACTTCCAGAGTTAAACCCGTGTGTGGATTCAGCAGTCTGCAAACACTTTCTCTGCAGAGTCCCAAAACAGGCGTTTTCAGCCCATTACCGGCATATGGAAGAAACAGCAGTAAGCACAGGGAAATATCTGCTTCTAAATCCAAAACGCAGCTATCTAACAGAACGGTTGTCAATGTGTGCACTCAACTTCCAGAGTTAAACCCGTGTGTGGATTCAGCAGTCTGCAAACACTTTCTCTGCAGAGTCCCAAAACAGGCGTTTTCAGCCCATTACCGGCATATGGAAGAAACAGCAGTAAGCACAGGGAAATATCTGCTTCTAAATCCAAAACGCAGCTATCTAACAGAACGGTTGTCAATGTGTGCACTCAACTTCCAGAGTTAAACCCGTGTGTGGATTCAGCAGTCTGCAAACACTTTCTCTGCAGAGTCCCAAAACAGGCGTTTTCAGCCCATTACCGGCATATGGAAGAAACAGCAGTAAGCACAGGGAAATATCTGCTTCTAAATCCAAAACGCAGCTATCTAACAGAACGGTTGTCAATGTGTGCACTCAACTTCCAGAGTTAAACCCGTGTGTGGATTCAGCAGTCTGCAAACACTTTCTCTGCAGAGTCCCAAAACAGGCGTTTTCAGCCCATTACCGGCATATGGAAGAAACAGCAGTAAGCACAGGGAAATATCTGCTTCTAAATCCAAAACGCAGCTATCTAACAGAACGGTTGTCAATGTGTGCACTCAACTTCCAGAGTTAAACCCGTGTGTGGATTCAGCAGTCTGCAAACACTTTCTCTGCAGAGTCCCAAAACAGGCGTTTTCAGCCCATTACCGGCATATGGAAGAAACAGCAGTAAGCCCAGGGAAATATCTGCTTCTAAATCCAAAACGCAGCTATCTAACAGAACGGTTGTCAATGTGTGCACTCAACTTCCAGAGTTAAACCCGTGTGTGGATTCAGCAGTCTGCAAACACTTTCTCTGCAGAGTCCCAAAACAGGCGTTTTCAGCCCATTACCGGCATATGGAAGAAACAGCAGTAAGCACAGGGAAATATCTGCTTCTAAATCCAAAACGCAGCTATCTAACAGAACGGTTGTCAATGTGTGCACTCAACTTCCAGAGTTAAACCCGTGTGTGGATTCAGCAGTCTGCAAACACTTTCTCTGTAGAGTCCCAAAACAGGCGTTTTCAGCCCATTACCGGCATATGGAAGAAACAGCAGTAAGCCCAGGGAAATATCTGCTTCTAAATCCAAAACGCAGCTATCTAACAGAACGGTTGTCAATGTGTGCACTCAACTTCCAGAGTTAAACCCGTGTGTGGATTCAGCAGTCTGCAAACACTTTCTCTGCAGAGTCCCAAAACAGGCGTTTTCAGCCCATTACCGGCATATGGAAGAAACAGCAGTAAGCCCAGGGAAATATCTGCTTCTAAATCCAAAACGCAGCTATCTAACAGAACGGTTGTCAATGTGTGCACTCAACTTCCAGAGTTAAACCCGTGTGTGGATTCAGCAGTCTGCAAACACTTTCTCTGCAGAGTCCCAAAACAGGCGTTTTCAGCCCATTACCGGCATATGGAAGAAACAGCAGTAAGCCCAGGGAAATATCTGCTTCTA
This sequence comes from Aotus nancymaae, assembly GCF_030222135.1. Classification (NCBI taxonomy): domain Eukaryota; kingdom Metazoa; phylum Chordata; class Mammalia; order Primates; family Aotidae; genus Aotus; species Aotus nancymaae. The sequence continues at coordinate 28,095 of NW_026989042.1, forward strand.
AATCCAAAACGCAGCTATCTAACAGAACGGTTGTCAATGTGTGCACTCAACTTCCAGAGTTAAACCCGTGTGTGGATTCAGCAGTCTGCAAACACTTTCTCTGCAGAGTCCCAAAACAGGCGTTTTCAGCCCATTACCGGCATATGGAAGAAACAGCAGTAAGCCCAGGGAAATATCTGCTTCTAAATCCAAAACGCAGCTATCTAACAGAACGGTTGTCAATGTGTGCACTCAACTTCCAGAGTTAAACCCGTGTGTGGATTCAGCAGTCTGCAAACACTTTCTCTGCAGAGTCCCAAAACAGGCGTTTTCAGCCCATTACCGGCATATGGAAGAAACAGCAGTAAGCCCAGGGAAATATCTGCTTCTAAATCCAAAACGCAGCTATCTAACAGAACGGTTGTCAATGTGTGCACTCAACTTCCAGAGTTAAACCCGTGTGTGGATTCAGCAGTCTGCAAACACTTTCTCTGCAGAGTCCCAAAACAGGCGTTTTCAGCCCATTACCGGCATATGGAAGAAACAGCAGTCAGCACAGGGAAATATCTGCTTCTAATTCCAAAACGCAGCTATCTAACAGAACGGTTGTCAATGTGTGCACTCAACTTCCAGAGTTAAACCCGTGTGTGGATTCAGCAGTCTGCAAACACTTTCTCTGCAGAGTCCCAAAACAGGCGTTTTCAGCCCATTACCGGCATATGGAAGAAACCGCAGTAAGCACAGGGAAATATCTGCTTCTAAATCCAAAACGCAGCTATCTAACAGAACGGTTGTCAATGTGTGCACTCAACTTCCAGAGTTAAACCCGTGTGTGGATTCAGCAGTCTGCAAACACTTTCTCTGCAGAGTCCCAAAACAGGCGTTTTCAGCCCATTACCGGCATATGGAAGAAACAGCAGTAAGCCCAGGGAAATATCTGCTTCTAAATCCAAAACGCAGCTATCTAACAGAACGGTTGTCAATGTGTGCACTCAACTTCCAGAGTTAAACCCGTGTGTGGATTCAGCAGTCTGCAAACACTTTCTCTGCAGAGTCCCAAAACAGGCGTTTTCAGCCCATTACCGGCATATGGAAGAAACAGCAGTAAGCCCAGGGAAATATCTGCTTCTAAATCCAAAACGCAGCTATCTAACAGAACGGTTGTCAATGTGTGCACTCAACTTCCAGAGTTAAACCCGTGTGTGGATTCAGCAGTCTGCAAACACTTTCTCTGCAGAGTCCCAAAACAGGCGTTTTCAGCCCATTACCGGCATATGGAAGAAACAGCAGTAAGCCCAGGGAAATATCTGCTTCTAAATCCAAAACGCAGCTATCTAACAGAACGGTTGTCAATGTGTGCACTCAACTTCCAGAGTTAAACCCGTGTGTGGATTCAGCAGTCTGCAAACACTTTCTCTGCAGAGTCCCAAAACAGGCGTTTTCAGCCCATTACCGGCATATGGAAGAAACAGCAGTAAGCCCAGGGAAATATCTGCTTCTAAATCCAAAACGCAGCTATCTAACAGAACGGTTGTCAATGTGTGCACTCAACTTCCAGAGTTAAACCCGTGTGTGGATTCAGCAGTCTGCAAACACTTTCTCTGCAGAGTCCCAAAACAGGCGTTTTCAGCCCATTACCGGCATATGGAAGAAACAGCAGTAAGCCCAGGGAAATATCTGCTTCTAAATCCAAAACGCAGCTATCTAACAGAACGGTTGTCAATGTGTGCACTCAACTTCCAGAGTTAAACCCGTGTGTGGATTCAGCAGTCTGCAAACACTTTCTCTGCAGAGTCCCAAAACAGGCGTTTTCAGCCCATTACCGGCATATGGAAGAAACAGCAGTAAGCACAGGGAAATATCTGCTTCTAAATCCAAAACGCAGCTATCTAACAGAACGGTTGTCAATGTGTGCACTCAACTTCCAGAGTTAAACCCGTGTGTGGATTCAGCAGTCTGCAAACACTTTCTGTGCAGAGTCTCAAAACAGGCCTTTCCGGCCCAGTACCGGCATATATAAGAAAGAACATTAAGACTGCTTCTAAAACTCAGAAGAAACGTTTCTTTCAAACTGCTCGGCCTTGTGTTCTTTGGCCTAAGGGAGTTGAATCTATGTTCAGATTCAGCGAGATAGAAACACGTTTATTCTAGGAGCTGTCTTTGGATATTCCAGATTGAATGGGAGTGTATGCTGTAAAGAGAAATATCTGTTTCTAAAACCAAAATGGATCTATCTAGCAGAGTGGTTGTGAATGTGTGCCTTCGGCTTAAAGAGGTAAACTGCTCTTCTCATGCAGCACTTTAGAAACCCTTTCTATGCAAATTCTCATACAGACCTTTCCAGCAAAACACCAGCCTATAGGAAATAGCAGTAAGACTGCATCTTTAACATGGAAGAAACTGTTTTCAAACTGCTCTGCTGTGTGTTCATTCATATAAGAGACTTGAATATATGTTCAGATTCAGCTAGTTAGCAACACGTTTCTTCCAGGAGCTGTGTTTGCCTATTCCAGAGTATACTGGAGTATAAGATGTAAAGACAAATGTCTCGTTCCAAAAGAAAAACGGATGATCTAATGGAATGGTTGTCAATGTGTGCATTCAACTTACTGAGCTAAACTGCTGTTTGTATGCAGCAGTTTAGAAATCATTTCTGTGTAGATTCTCAAACAGACATTTCCAGCAAAATACCGGCCTATAAGAAATAGCAGTAAGACTGCGTCTAAAACTCAGAGGGAACGTTTCTTTCAAACTGCTCTGCAGTGTGTTCGTTCACCAAAGGTCGTTGAATCTATGTTTGGATTCAGCGAGTTTGAAACACGTTTATTCTAGGAGCTGCATTTCGATATTCCAGAGTGTATGGGAGTAAATGCTGTAAAGAGAAATATCTGTTTCTAAAACCAAAACGGAGCTATCTAACAGAATGGTTGTGAATGTGTGCATTCAACTTAAAGGGTTAATCTGCTCTTCTTAGGCAGCAGTTTAGAAACCCTTTATATGCAAATTCTAAAATCAACATTTGCAGCAAAACACCAGCCTCAAAGAAGTAGCAGTAAGACTGCATCTATAACATAGAAGAAACGTTTTCTTCAAAATGCTCTGCTCTGTGTTCATTCACCTAAGAGTCTTGAGTATATGTTCAGATTCAGCGAGTAAGAAACACGTTTCTTCCAGGAGCTGCATTTGCATATTCCAGAGTGTACTGGAGTATAAGGTTTAAAGTGAAATATCTGGTTCTAAAACAAACACGGAGCCATCTAACAGAATGGTTGTCACTGTGTGCATTCAGCTTATTGAGATAAACTGTTGTTTCTATGCAGCAGTTTAGAAAAGATTTTTGTGCAGATTCTAAAACAGACATTCCCAGCAAAATACCGGCCTCTAAGAAATAGCAATAAGACTGCGTCTAAAACTCAAATAAAACGTTTCTTTCAAACTGCTGTGCTGTGTGTTCGTTCACCTAAGGGAGTTGAATCTATGTTTAGATTCAGCGACTTAGAAACACGTCTATTCTGGGAGCTGCGTTTGGCTATTCCAGAATGAATGGGAGTATATGCTGTAACTAGAAACACAGGCTTCTAAAACCAAAACGGAGCTAGCTAACAGAATGATTGTGAATGAGGGCATTCAACTTAACGAATTAAACTGCTCCACTTAAGCAGCAGTTTACAAACCATTTATATGGAAATTCTAAAACCAACATTTCCAGGAAAACACCAGCCTAAAAGCAATAGCAGTAACAGTGCATCTATAACATGGAAGAAATGTTTTTTTCAAACTCCTCTGCTGTGTGTTCATTCACCTAAGAGACTTCAATATATGCACAGATTCAGCGAGTTACAAACACGTTTCTTCCAGGAGCTGCGTATGCATATATCAGAGTGTACTGGGGTACAAGATGTAAAGAGAAATATCTGATTATACTTAGAAACCCGTTTCTTTTAGGAGCTGCGTTTGGATATTCCAGAGTGAATGAGAGTATATGCTGTAAAGAGAAATAACTGCTTCTAAAACCAAAAGGCAGCTATCTAACTGAATGGTTGTCAATGCGTGCACTCAACTTCCAGAGATAAACCCGAGTGTGGATACAGCAGTCTGCAAACACTTTCTCTGCAGAGTCCCAAAACAGGCGTTTTCAGCCCAATACCGGCATATGGAAGAAACAGCAGTAAGCACAGGGAAATATCTGCTTCTAAATCCAAAACGCAGCTATCTAACAGAACGGTTGTCAATGTGTGCACTCAACTTCCAGAGTTAAACCCGTGTGTGGATTCAGCAGTCTGCAAACACTTTCTCTGCAGAGTCCCAAAACAGGCGTTTTCAGCCCATTACCGGCATATGGAAGAAACAGCAGTCAGCACAGGGAAATATCTGCTTCTAAATCCAAAACGCAGCTATCTAACAGAACGGTTGTCAATGTGTGCACTCAACTTCCAGAGTTAAACCCGTGTGTGGATTCAGCAGTCTGCAAACACTTTCTCTGCAGAGTCCCAAAACAGGCGTTTTCAGCCCATTACCGGCATATGGAAGAAACAGCAGTAAGCCCAGGGAAATATCTGCTTCTAAATCCAAAACGCAGCTATCTAACAGAACGGTTGTCAATGTGTGCACTCAACTTCCAGAGTTAAACCCGTGTGTGGATTCAGCAGTCTGCAAACACTTTCTCTGCAGAGTCCCAAAACAGGCGTTTTCAGCCCATTACCGGCATATGGAAGAAACAGCAGTAAGCCCAGGGAAATATCTGCTTCTAAATCCAAAACGCAGCTATCTAACAGAACGGTTGTCAATGTGTGCACTCAACTTCCAGAGTTAAACCCGTGTGTGGATTCAGCAGTCTGCAAACACTTTCTCTGCAGAGTCCCAAAACAGGCGTTTTCAGCCCATTACCGGCATATGGAAGAAACAGCAGTCAGCACAGGGAAATATCTGCTTCTAATTCCAAAACGCAGCTATCTAACAGAACGGTTGTCAATGTGTGCACTCAACTTCCAGAGTTAAACCCGTGTGTGGATTCAGCAGTCTGCAAACACTTTCTCTGCAGAGTCCCAAAACAGGCGTTTTCAGCCCATTACCGGCATATGGAAGAAACCGCAGTAAGCACAGGGAAATATCTGCTTCTAAATCCAAAACGCAGCTATCTAACAGAACGGTTGTCAATGTGTGCACTCAACTTCCAGAGTTAAACCCGTGTGTGGATTCAGCAGTCTGCAAACACTTTCTCTGCAGAGTCCCAAAACAGGCGTTTTCAGCCCATTACCGGCATATGGAAGAAACAGCAGTAAGCCCAGGGAAATATCTGCTTCTAAATCCAAAACGCAGCTATCTAACAGAACGGTTGTCAATGTGTGCACTCAACTTCCAGAGTTAAACCCGTGTGTGGATTCAGCAGTCTGCAAACACTTTCTCTGCAGAGTCCCAAAACAGGCGTTTTCAGCCCATTACCGGCATATGGAAGAAACAGCAGTAAGCCCAGGGAAATATCTGCTTCTAAATCCAAAACGCAGCTATCTAACAGAACGGTTGTCAATGTGTGCACTCAACTTCCAGAGTTAAACCCGTGTGTGGATTCAGCAGTCTGCAAACACTTTCTCTGCAGAGTCCCAAAACAGGCGTTTTCAGCCCATTACCGGCATATGGAAGAAACAGCAGTAAGCCCAGGGAAATATCTGCTTCTAAATCCAAAACGCAGCTATCTAACAGAACGGTTGTCAATGTGTGCACTCAACTTCCAGAGTTAAACCCGTGTGTGGATTCAGCAGTCTGCAAACACTTTCTCTGCAGAGTCCCAAAACAGGCGTTTTCAGCCCATTACCGGCATATGGAAGAAACAGCAGTAAGCCCAGGGAAATATCTGCTTCTAAATCCAAAACGCAGCTATCTAACAGAACGGTTGTCAATGTGTGCACTCAACTTCCAGAGTTAAACCCGTGTGTGGATTCAGCAGTCTGCAAACACTTTCTCTGCAGAGTCCCAAAACAGGCGTTTTCAGCCCATTACCGGCATATGGAAGAAACAGCAGTAAGCCCAGGGAAATATCTGCTTCTAAATCCAAAACGCAGCTATCTAACAGAACGGTTGTCAATGTGTGCACTCAACTTCCAGAGTTAAACCCGTGTGTGGATTCAGCAGTCTGCAAACACTTTCTCTGCAGAGTCCCAAAACAGGCGTTTTCAGCCCATTACCGGCATATGGAAGAAACAGCAGTAAGCACAGGGAAATATCTGCTTCTAAATCCAAAACGCAGCTATCTAACAGAACGGTTGTCAATGTGTGCACTCAACTTCCAGAGTTAAACCCGTGTGTGGATTCAGCAGTCTGCAAACACTTTCTGTGCAGAGTCTCAAAACAGGCCTTTCCGGCCCAGTACCGGCATATATAAGAAAGAACATTAAGACTGCTTCTAAAACTCAGAAGAAACGTTTCTTTCAAACTGCTCGGCCTTGTGTTCTTTGGCCTAAGGGAGTTGAATCTATGTTCAGATTCAGCGAGATAGAAACACGTTTATTCTAGGAGCTGTCTTTGGATATTCCAGATTGAATGGGAGTGTATGCTGTAAAGAGAAATATCTGTTTCTAAAACCAAAATGGATCTATCTAGCAGAGTGGTTGTGAATGTGTGCCTTCGGCTTAAAGAGGTAAACTGCTCTTCTCATGCAGCACTTTAGAAACCCTTTCTATGCAAATTCTCATACAGACCTTTCCAGCAAAACACCAGCCTATAGGAAATAGCAGTAAGACTGCATCTTTAACATGGAAGAAACTGTTTTCAAACTGCTCTGCTGTGTGTTCATTCATATAAGAGACTTGAATATATGTTCAGATTCAGCTAGTTAGCAACACGTTTCTTCCAGGAGCTGTGTTTGCCTATTCCAGAGTATACTGGAGTATAAGATGTAAAGACAAATGTCTCGTTCCAAAAGAAAAACGGATGATCTAATGGAATGGTTGTCAATGTGTGCATTCAACTTACTGAGCTAAACTGCTGTTTGTATGCAGCAGTTTAGAAATCATTTCTGTGTAGATTCTCAAACAGACATTTCCAGCAAAATACCGGCCTATAAGAAATAGCAGTAAGACTGCGTCTAAAACTCAGAGGGAACGTTTCTTTCAAACTGCTCTGCAGTGTGTTCGTTCACCAAAGGTCGTTGAATCTATGTTTGGATTCAGCGAGTTTGAAACACGTTTATTCTAGGAGCTGCATTTCGATATTCCAGAGTGTATGGGAGTAAATGCTGTAAAGAGAAATATCTGTTTCTAAAACCAAAACGGAGCTATCTAACAGAATGGTTGTGAATGTGTGCATTCAACTTAAAGGGTTAATCTGCTCTTCTTAGGCAGCAGTTTAGAAACCCTTTATATGCAAATTCTAAAATCAACATTTGCAGCAAAACACCAGCCTCAAAGAAGTAGCAGTAAGACTGCATCTATAACATAGAAGAAACGTTTTCTTCAAAATGCTCTGCTCTGTGTTCATTCACCTAAGAGTCTTGAGTATATGTTCAGATTCAGCGAGTAAGAAACACGTTTCTTCCAGGAGCTGCATTTGCATATTCCAGAGTGTACTGGAGTATAAGGTTTAAAGTGAAATATCTGGTTCTAAAACAAACACGGAGCCATCTAACAGAATGGTTGTCACTGTGTGCATTCAGCTTATTGAGATAAACTGTTGTTTCTATGCAGCAGTTTAGAAAAGATTTTTGTGCAGATTCTAAAACAGACATTCCCAGCAAAATACCGGCCTCTAAGAAATAGCAATAAGACTGCGTCTAAAACTCAAATAAAACGTTTCTTTCAAACTGCTGTGCTGTGTGTTCGTTCACCTAAGGGAGTTGAATCTATGTTTAGATTCAGCGACTTAGAAACACGTCTATTCTGGGAGCTGCGTTTGGCTATTCCAGAATGAATGGGAGTATATGCTGTAACTAGAAACACAGGCTTCTAAAACCAAAACGGAGCTAGCTAACAGAATGATTGTGAATGAGGGCATTCAACTTAACGAATTAAACTGCTCCACTTAAGCAGCAGTTTACAAACCATTTATATGGAAATTCTAAAACCAACATTTCCAGGAAAACACCAGCCTAAAAGCAATAGCAGTAACAGTGCATCTATAACATGGAAGAAATGTTTTTTTCAAACTCCTCTGCTGTGTGTTCATTCACCTAAGAGACTTCAATATATGCACAGATTCAGCGAGTTACAAACACGTTTCTTCCAGGAGCTGCGTATGCATATATCAGAGTGTACTGGGGTACAAGATGTAAAGAGAAATATCTGATTATACTTAGAAACCCGTTTCTTTTAGGAGCTGCGTTTGGATATTCCAGAGTGAATGAGAGTATATGCTGTAAAGAGAAATAACTGCTTCTAAAACCAAAAGGCAGCTATCTAACTGAATGGTTGTCAATGCGTGCACTCAACTTCCAGAGATAAACCCGAGTGTGGATACAGCAGTCTGCAAACACTTTCTCTGCAGAGTCCCAAAACAGGCGTTTTCAGCCCAATACCGGCATATGGAAGAAACAGCAGTAAGCACAGGGAAATATCTGCTTCTAAATCCAAAACGCAGCTATCTAACAGAACGGTTGTCAATGTGTGCACTCAACTTCCAGAGTTAAACCCGTGTGTGGATTCAGCAGTCTGCAAACACTTTCTCTGCAGAGTCCCAAAACAGGCGTTTTCAGCCCATTACCGGCATATGGAAGAAACAGCAGTCAGCACAGGGAAATATCTGCTTCTAAATCCAAAACGCAGCTATCTAACAGAACGGTTGTCAATGTGTGCACTCAACTTCCAGAGTTAAACCCGTGTGTGGATTCAGCAGTCTGCAAACACTTTCTCTGCAGAGTCCCAAAACAGGCGTTTTCAGCCCATTACCGGCATATGGAAGAAACAGCAGTAAGCCCAGGGAAATATCTGCTTCTAAATCCAAAACGCAGCTATCTAACAGAACGGTTGTCAATGTGTGCACTCAACTTCCAGAGTTAAACCCGTGTGTGGATTCAGCAGTCTGCAAACACTTTCTCTGCAGAGTCCCAAAACAGGCGTTTTCAGCCCATTACCGGCATATGGAAGAAACAGCAGTAAGCCCAGGGAAATATCTGCTTCTAAATCCAAAACGCAGCTATCTAACAGAACGGTTGTCAATGTGTGCACTCAACTTCCAGAGTTAAACCCGTGTGTGGATTCAGCAGTCTGCAAACACTTTCTCTGCAGAGTCCCAAAACAGGCGTTTTCAGCCCATTACCGGCATATGGAAGAAACAGCAGTCAGCACAGGGAAATATCTGCTTCTAATTCCAAAACGCAGCTATCTAACAGAACGGTTGTCAATGTGTGCACTCAACTTCCAGAGTTAAACCCGTGTGTGGATTCAGCAGTCTGCAAACACTTTCTCTGCAGAGTCCCAAAACAGGCGTTTTCAGCCCATTACCGGCATATGGAAGAAACCGCAGTAAGCACAGGGAAATATCTGCTTCTAAATCCAAAACGCAGCTATCTAACAGAACGGTTGTCAATGTGTGCACTCAACTTCCAGAGTTAAACCCGTGTGTGGATTCAGCAGTCTGCAAACACTTTCTCTGCAGAGTCCCAAAACAGGCGTTTTCAGCCCATTACCGGCATATGGAAGAAACAGCAGTAAGCCCAGGGAAATATCTGCTTCTAAATCCAAAACGCAGCTATCTAACAGAACGGTTGTCAATGTGTGCACTCAACTTCCAGAGTTAAACCCGTGTGTGGATTCAGCAGTCTGCAAACACTTTCTCTGCAGAGTCCCAAAACAGGCGTTTTCAGCCCATTACCGGCATATGGAAGAAACAGCAGTAAGCCCAGGGAAATATCTGCTTCTAAATCCAAAACGCAGCTATCTAACAGAACGGTTGTCAATGTGTGCACTCAACTTCCAGAGTTAAACCCGTGTGTGGATTCAGCAGTCTGCAAACACTTTCTCTGCAGAGTCCCAAAACAGGCGTTTTCAGCCCATTACCGGCATATGGAAGAAACAGCAGTAAGCCCAGGGAAATATCTGCTTCTAAATCCAAAACGCAGCTATCTAACAGAACGGTTGTCAATGTGTGCACTCAACTTCCAGAGTTAAACCCGTGTGTGGATTCAGCAGTCTGCAAACACTTTCTCTGCAGAGTCCCAAAACAGGCGTTTTCAGCCCATTACCGGCATATGGAAGAAACAGCAGTAAGCCCAGGGAAATATCTGCTTCTAAATCCAAAACGCAGCTATCTAACAGAACGGTTGTCAATGTGTGCACTCAACTTCCAGAGTTAAACCCGTGTGTGGATTCAGCAGTCTGCAAACACTTTCTCTGCAGAGTCCCAAAACAGGCGTTTTCAGCCCATTACCGGCATATGGAAGAAACAGCAGTAAGCCCAGGGAAATATCTGCTTCTAAATCCAAAACGCAGCTATCTAACAGAACGGTTGTCAATGTGTGCACTCAACTTCCAGAGTTAAACCCGTGTGTGGATTCAGCAGTCTGCAAACACTTTCTCTGCAGAGTCCCAAAACAGGCGTTTTCAGCCCATTACCGGCATATGGAAGAAACAGCAGTAAGCACAGGGAAATATCTGCTTCTAAATCCAAAACGCAGCTATCTAACAGAACGGTTGTCAATGTGTGCACTCAACTTCCAGAGTTAAACCCGTGTGTGGATTCAGCAGTCTGCAAACACTTTCTGTGCAGAGTCTCAAAACAGGCCTTTCCGGCCCAGTACCGGCATATATAAGAAAGAACATTAAGACTGCTTCTAAAACTCAGAAGAAACGTTTCTTTCAAACTGCTCGGCCTTGTGTTCTTTGGCCTAAGGGAGTTGAATCTATGTTCAGATTCAGCGAGATAGAAACACGTTTATTCTAGGAGCTGTCTTTGGATATTCCAGATTGAATGGGAGTGTATGCTGTAAAGAGAAATATCTGTTTCTAAAACCAAAATGGATCTATCTAGCAGAGTGGTTGTGAATGTGTGCCTTCGGCTTAAAGAGGTAAACTGCTCTTCTCATGCAGCACTTTAGAAACCCTTTCTATGCAAATTCTCATACAGACCTTTCCAGCAAAACACCAGCCTATAGGAAATAGCAGTAAGACTGCATCTTTAACATGGAAGAAACTGTTTTCAAACTGCTCTGCTGTGTGTTCATTCATATAAGAGACTTGAATATATGTTCAGATTCAGCTAGTTAGCAACACGTTTCTTCCAGGAGCTGTGTTTGCCTATTCCAGAGTATACTGGAGTATAAGATGTAAAGACAAATGTCTCGTTCCAAAAGAAAAACGGATGATCTAATGGAATGGTTGTCAATGTGTGCATTCAACTTACTGAGCTAAACTGCTGTTTGTATGCAGCAGTTTAGAAATCATTTCTGTGTAGATTCTCAAACAGACATTTCCAGCAAAATACCGGCCTATAAGAAATAGCAGTAAGACTGCGTCTAAAACTCAGAGGGAACGTTTCTTTCAAACTGCTCTGCAGTGTGTTCGTTCACCAAAGGTCGTTGAATCTATGTTTGGATTCAGCGAGTTTGAAACACGTTTATTCTAGGAGCTGCATTTCGATATTCCAGAGTGTATGGGAGTAAATGCTGTAAAGAGAAATATCTGTTTCTAAAACCAAAACGGAGCTATCTAACAGAATGGTTGTGAATGTGTGCATTCAACTTAAAGGGTTAATCTGCTCTTCTTAGGCAGCAGTTTAGAAACCCTTTATATGCAAATTCTAAAATCAACATTTGCAGCAAAACACCAGCCTCAAAGAAGTAGCAGTAAGACTGCATCTATAACATAGAAGAAACGTTTTCTTCAAAATGCTCTGCTCTGTGTTCATTCACCTAAGAGTCTTGAGTATATGTTCAGATTCAGCGAGTAAGAAACACGTTTCTTCCAGGAGCTGCATTTGCATATTCCAGAGTGTACTGGAGTATAAGGTTTAAAGTGAAATATCTGGTTCTAAAACAAACACGGAGCCATCTAACAGAATGGTTGTCACTGTGTGCATTCAGCTTATTGAGATAAACTGTTGTTTCTATGCAGCAGTTTAGAAAAGATTTTTGTGCAGATTCTAAAACAGACATTCCCAGCAAAATACCGGCCTCTAAGAAATAGCAATAAGACTGCGTCTAAAACTCAAATAAAACGTTTCTTTCAAACTGCTGTGCTGTGTGTTCGTTCACCTAAGGGAGTTGAATCTATGTTTAGATTCAGCGACTTAGAAACACGTCTATTCTGGGAGCTGCGTTTGGCTATTCCAGAATGAATGGGAGTATATGCTGTAACTAGAAACACAGGCTTCTAAAACCAAAACGGAGCTAGGTAACAGAATGATTGTGAATGAGGGCATTCAACTTAACGAATTAAACTGCTCCACTTAAGCAGCAGTTTACAAACCATTTATATGGAAATTCTAAAACCAACATTTCCAGGAAAACACCAGCCTAAAAGCAATAGCAGTAACAGTGCATCTATAACATGGAAGAAATGTTTTTTTCAAACTCCTCTGCTGTGTGTTCATTCACCTAAGAGACTTCAATATATGCACAGATTCAGCGAGTTACAAACACGTTTCTTCCAGGAGCTGCGTATGCATATATCAGAGTGTACTGGGGTACAAGATGTAAAGAGAAATATCTGATTATACTTAGAAACCCGTTTCTTTTAGGAGCTGCGTTTGGATATTCCAGAGTGAATGAGAGTATATGCTGTAAAGAGAAATAACTGCTTCTAAAACCAAAAGGCAGCTATCTAACTGAATGGTTGTCAATGCGTGCACTCAACTTCCAGAGATAAACCCGAGTGTGGATACAGCAGTCTGCAAACACTTTCTCTGCAGAGTCCCAAAACAGGCGTTTTCAGCCCAATACCGGCATATGGAAGAAACAGCAGTAAGCACAGGGAAATATCTGCTTCTAAATCCAAAACGCAGCTATCTAACAGAACGGTTGTCAATGTGTGCACTCAACTTCCAGAGTTAAACCCGTGTGTGGATTCAGCAGTCTGCAAACACTTTCTCTGCAGAGTCCCAAAACAGGCGTTTTCAGCCCATTACCGGCATATGGAAGAAACAGCAGTCAGCACAGGGAAATATCTGCTTCTAAATCCAAAACGCAGCTATCTAACAGAACGGTTGTCAATGTGTGCACTCAACTTCCAGAGTTAAACCCGTGTGTGGATTCAGCAGTCTGCAAACACTTTCTCTGCAGAGTCCCAAAACAGGCGTTTTCAGCCCATTACCGGCATATGGAAGAAACAGCAGTAAGCCCAGGGAAATATCTGCTTCTAAATCCAAAACGCAGCTATCTAACAGAACGGTTGTCAATGTGTGCACTCAACTTCCAGAGTTAAACCCGTGTGTGGATTCAGCAGTCTGCAAACACTTTCTCTGCAGAGTCCCAAAACAGGCGTTTTCAGCCCATTACCGGCATATGGAAGAAACAGCAGTAAGCCCAGGGAAATATCTGCTTCTAAATCCAAAACGCAGCTATCTAACAGAACGGTTGTCAATGTGTGCACTCAACTTCCAGAGTTAAACCCGTGTGTGGATTCAGCAGTCTGCAAACACTTTCTCTGCAGAGTCCCAAAACAGGCGTTTTCAGCCCATTACCGGCATATGGAAGAAACAGCAGTAAGCCCAGGGAAATATCTGCTTCTAAATCCAAAACGCAGCTATCTAACAGAACGGTTGTCAATGTGTGCACTCAACTTCCAGAGTTAAACCCGTGTGTGGATTCAGCAGTCTGCAAACACTTTCTCTGCAGAGTCCCAAAACAGGCGTTTTCAGCCCATTACTGGCATATGGAAGAAACAGCAGTCAGCACAGGGAAATATCTGCTTCTAAATCCAAAACGCAGCTATCTAACAGAACGGTTGTCAATGTGTGCACTCAACTTCCAGAGTTAAACCCGTGTGTGGATTCAGCAGTCTGCAAACACTTTCTCTGCAGAGTCCCAAAACAGGCGTTTTCAGCCCATTACCGGCATATGGAAGAAACAGCAGTAAGCCCAGGGAAATATCTGCTTCTAAATCCAAAACGCAGCTATCTAACAGAACGGTTGTCAATGTGTGCACTCAACTTCCAGAGTTAACCCGTGTGTGGATTCAGCAGTCTGCAAACACTTTCTCTGCAGAGTCCCAAAACAGGCGTTTTCAGCCCATTACCGGCATATGGAAGAAACAGCAGTCAGCACAGGGAAATATCTGCTTCTAAATCCAAAACGCAGCTATCTAACAGAACGGTTGTCAATGTGTACACTCAACTTCCAGAGTTAAACCCGTGTGTGGATTCAGCTGTCTGCAAACACTTTCTCTGCAGAGTCCCAAAACAGGCGTTTTCAGCCCATTACCGGCATATGGAAGAAACAGCAGTAAGCACAGGGAAATATCTGCTTCTAAATCCAAAACGCAGCTATCTAACAGAACGGTTGTCAATGTGTGCACTCAACTTCCAGACTTAAACCCGTGTGTGGATTCAGCAGTCTGCAAACACTTTCTCTGCAGAGTCCCAAAACAGGCGTTTTCAGCCCATTACCGGCATATGGAAGAAACAGCCGTCAGCACAGGGAAATATCTGCTTCTAAATCCAAAACGCAGCTATCTAACAGAACGGTTGTCAATGTGTGCACTCAACTTCCAGAGTTAAACCCGTGTGTGGATTCAGCAGTCTGCAAACACTTTCTCTGCAGAGTCCCAAAACAGGCGTTTTCAGCCCATTACCGGCATATGGAAGAAACAGCAGTCAGCACAGGGAAATATCTGCTTCTAAATCCAAAACGCAGCTATCTAACAGAACGGTTGTCAATGTGTGCACTCAACTTCCAGAGTTAAACCCGTGTGTGGATTCAGCAGTCTGCAAACACTTTCTCTGCAGAGTCCCAAAACAGGCGTTTTCAGCCCATTACCGGCATATGGAAGAAACAGCAGTAAGCACAGGGAAATATCTGCTTCTAAATCCAAAACGCAGCTATCTAACAGAACGGTTGTCAATGTGTGCACTCAACTTCCAGAGTTAAACCCGTGTGTGGATTCAGCAGTCTGCAAACACTTTCTCTGCAGAGTCCCAAAACAGGCGTTTTCAGCCCATTACCGGCATATGGAAGAAACAGCAGTAAGCACAGGGAAATATCTGCTTCTAAATCCAAAACGCAGCTATCTAACAGAACGGTTGTCAATGTGTGCACTCAACTTCCAGAGTTAAACCCGTGTGTGGATTCAGCAGTCTGCAAACACTTTCTCTGCAGAGTCCCAAAACAGGCGTTTTCAGCCCATTACCGGCATATGGAAGAAACAGCAGTCAGCACAGGGAAATATCTGCTTCTAAATCCAAAACGCAGCTATCTAACAGAACGGTTGTCAATGTGTGCACTCAACTTCCAGAGTTAAACCCGTGTGTGGATTCAGCAGTCTGCAAACACTTTCTCTGCAGAGTCCCAAAACAGGCGTTTTCAGCCCATTACCGGCATATGGAAGAAACAGCAGTAAGCCCAGGGAAATATCTGCTTCTAAATCCAAAACGCAGCTATCTAACAGAACGGTTGTCAATGTGTGCACTCAACTTCCAGAGTTAAACCCGTGTGTGGATTCAGCAGTCTGCAAACACTTTCTCTGCAGAGTCCCAAAACAGGCGTTTTCAGCCCATTACCGGCATATGGAAGAAACAGCAGTAAGCCCAGGGAAATATCTGCTTCTAAATCCAAAACGCAGCTATCTAACAGAACGGTTGTCAATGTGTGCACTCAACTTCCAGAGTTAAACCCGTGTGTGGATTCAGCAGTCTGCAAACACTTTCTCTGCAGAGTCCCAAAACAGGCGTTTTCAGCCCATTACCGGCATATGGAAGAAACAGCAGTAAGCCCAGGGAAATATCTGCTTCTAAATCCAAAACGCAGCTATCTAACAGAACGGTTGTCAATGTGTGCACTCAACTTCCAGAGTTAAACCCGTGTGTGGATTCAGCAGTCTGCAAACACTTTCTCTGCAGAGTCCCAAAACAGGCGTTTTCAGCCCATTACCGGCATATGGAAGAAACAGCAGTAAGCCCAGGGAAATATCTGCTTCTAAATCCAAAACGCAGCTATCTAACAGAACGGTTGTCAATGTGTGCACTCAACTTCCAGAGGTAAACCCGTGTGTGGATTCAGCAGTCTGCAAACACTTTCTCTGCAGAGTCCCAAAACAGGCGTTTTCAGCCCATTACCGGCATATGGAAGAAACAGCAGTAAGCCCAGGGAAATATCTGCTTCTAAATCCAAAACGCAGCTATCTAACAGAACGGTTGTCAATGTGTGCACTCAACTTCCAGACTTAAACCCGTGTGTGGATTCAGCAGTCTGCAAACACTTTCTCTGCAGAGTCCCAAAACAGGCGTTTTCAGCCCATTACCGGCATATGGAAGAAACAGCAGTAAGCACAGGGAAATATCTGCTTCTAAATCCAAAACGCAGCTATCTAACAGAACGGTTGTCAATGTGTGCACTCAACTTCCAGAGTTAAACCCGTGTGTGGATTCAGCAGTCT
>NW_026989043.1:0-93690 GCF_030222135.1 Aotus nancymaae
AGATTGACAACCGTTCTGTTAGATAGCTGCGTTTTGGATTTAGAAGCAGATATTTCCCTGTGCTTACTGCTGTTTCTTCCATATGCCGGTAATGGGCTGAAAACGCCTGTTTTGGGACTCTGCAGAGAAAGTTTTTGCAGACTGCTGAATCCACCCACGGGTTTAACTCTGGAAGTTGAGTGCACACATTGACAACCGTTCTGTTAGATAGCTGCGTTTTGGATTTAGAAGCAGATAGTTCCCTGGGCTTACTGATGTTTCTTCCATATGCCGGTAATGGGCTGAAAACGCCTGTTTTGGGACTCTGCAGAGAAAGTGTTTGCAGACTGCTGAATCCACACACGGGTTTAACTCTGGAAGTTGAGTGCACACGTTGACAACCGTTCTGTTAGATAGCTGCGTTTTGGATTTAGAAGCAGATATTTCCCTGTGCTGACTGCTGTTTCTTCCATATGCCGGTAATGGGCTGAAAACGCCTGTTTAGGGACTCTGCAGAGAAAGTGTTTGCAGACTGCTGAATCCACACACGGGTTTAACTCTGGAAGTTGAGTGCACACATTGACAGCCGTTCTGTTAGATAGCTGCGTTTTGGATTTAGAAGCAGATATTTCCCTGTGCTGACTGCTGTTTCTTCCATATGCCGGTAATGGGCTGAAAACGCCTGTTTTGGGACTCTGCAGAGAAAGTGTTTGCAGACTGCTGAATCCACACACGGGTTTAACTCTGGAAGTTGAGTGCACACACTGACAACCGTTCTGTTAGATAGCTGCATTTTGGATTGAGAAGCAGATATTTCCCTGTGCATACAGCTGTTTCTCCCATATGCCGGTAACGGGCTGAAAACGCCTGTTTGGGGACTCTGCAGAGAAAGTGTTTGCAGACTGCTGAATCCACACACGGGTTTAACTCTGGAAGTTGAGTGCACACATTGACAACCATTCTGTTAGATAGCTGCGTTTTGGATTTAGAAGCAGGTATTTCCCTGTGCTTACTGCTGTTTCTTCCATATGCCGGTAATGGGCTGAAAACGCCTCTTTTGGGACTCTGCAGAGAAAGTGTTTGCAGACTGCTGAATCCACACACGGGTTTAACTCTGGAAGTTGAGTGCACACATTGACAACCGTTCTGTTAGATAGCTGCGTTTTGGATTTAGAAGCAGATATTTCCCTGTGCTTACTGCTGTTTCTTCCATATGCCGGTAATGGGCTGAAAACGCCTGTTTTGGGACTCTGCAGAGAAAGTGTTTGCAGACTGCTGAATCCACACACGGGTTTAACTCTGGAAGTTGAGTGCACACATTGACAACCGTTCTGTTAGATAGCTGCGTTTTGGATTTGGAAGCAGATATTTCCCTGTGCTGACTGCTGTTTCTTCCATATGCCGGTAATGGGCTGAAAACGCCTGTTTTGGGACTCTGCAGAGAAAGTGTTTGCAGACTGCTGAATCCACACACGGGTTTAACTCTGGAAGTTGAGTGCACACATTGACAACCGTTCTGTTAGATAGCTGCGTTTTGGATTTAGAAGCAGGTAATTCTCTGGGCTTACTGCTGTTTCTTCCATATGCCGGTAATGGGCTGAAAACGCCTGTTTTGGGACTCTGCAGAGAAAGTGTTTGCAGACTGCTGAATCCACACACGGGTTTAACTCTGGAAGTTGAGTGCACACATTGACAACCGTTCTGTTAGATAGCTGCGTTTTGGATTTAGAAGCAGATATTTCCCTGTGCTTACTGCTGTTTCTTCCATATGCCGGTAATGGGCTGAAAACGCCTGCTTTGGGACTCTGCAGAGAAAGTGTTTGCAGACTGCTGAATCCACACACGGGTTTAACTCTGGAAGTTGAGTGCACACATTGACAACCGTTCTGTTAGATAGCTGCGTTTTGGATTTAGAAGCAGATATTTCCCTGTGCATACAGCTGTTTCTTCCATATGCCGGTAATGGGCTGAAAACGCCTGTTTTGGGACTCTGCAGAGAAGGTGTTTGCAGACTGCTGAATCCACACACGGGTTTAACTCTGGAAGTTGAGTGCACACATTGACAACCGTTCTGTTAGATAGCTGCGTTTTGCATTTAGAAGCAGATATTTCCCTGTGCTGACTGCAATTTCTTCCATATGCCGGTAATGGGCTGAAAACGCCTGTTTTGGGACTCTGCAGAGAAAGTGTTTGCAGACTGCTGAATCCACACACGGGATTAACTCTGGAAGTTGAGTGCACACATTGACAACCGTTCTGTTAGATAGCTGCGTTTTGGATTTAGAAGCAGATATTTCCCTGTGCTGACTGCTGTTTCTTCCATATGCCGGTAATGGGCTGAAAACACCTGTTTTGGGACTCTGCAGAGAAAGTGTTTGCAGACTGCTGAATCCACACACGGGTTTTACTCTGGAAGTTGAGTGCACACATTGACAGCGGTTCTGTTAGATAGCTGCGTTTTGGATTTAGAAGCAGATATTTCCCTGGGCTTACTGCTATTTCTTCCTTATGCCGGTAATGGGCTGAAAACGCTTGGTTTGGGACTCTGCAGAGAAGATGTTTGCAGACTGCTGAATCCACACACGGGTTTAACTCTGGAAGTTGAGTGCACAGATTGACAACCGTTCTGTTAGATAGCTGCGTTTTGGATTTAGAAGCAGATATTTCCCTGTGCTTACTGCTGTTTCTTCCATATGCCGGTAATGGGCTGAAAACGCCTGTTTTGGGACTCTGCAGAGAAAGTTTTTGCAGACTGCTGAATCCACCCACGGGTTTAACTCTGGAAGTTGAGTGCACACATTGACAACCGTTCTGTTAGATAGCTGCGTTTTGGATTTAGAAGCAGATAGTTCCCTGGGCTTACTGATGTTTCTTCCATATGCCGGTAATGGGCTGAAAACGCCTGTTTTGGGACTCTGCAGAGAAAGTGTTTGCAGACTGCTGAATCCACACACGGGTTTACCTCTGGAAGTTGAGTGCACACGTTGACAACCGTTCTGTTAGATAGCTGCGTTTTGGATTTAGAAGCAGATATTTCCCTGTGCTGACTGCTGTTTCTTCCATATGCCGGTAATGGGCTGAAAACGCCTGTTTAGGGACTCTGCAGAGAAAGTGTTTGCAGACTGCTGAATCCACACACGGGTTTAACTCTGGAAGTTGAGTGCACACATTGACAGCCGTTCTGTTAGATAGCTGCGTTTTGGATTTAGAAGCAGATATTTCCCTGTGCTTACTGCTGTTTCTTCCATATGCCGGTAATGGGCTGAAAACGCCTGTTTTGGGACTCTGCAGAGAAAGTGTTTGCAGACTGCTGAATCCACACACGGGTTTAACTCTGGAAGTTGAGTGCACACACTGACAACCGTTCTGTTAGATAGCTGCATTTTGGATTGAGAAGCAGATATTTCCCTGTGCATACAGCTGTTTCTCCAATATGCCGGTAACGGGCTGAAAACGCCTGTTTGGGGACTCTGCAGAGAAAGTGTTTGCAGACTGCTGAATCCACACACGGGTTTAACTCTGGAAGTTGAGTGCACACATTGACAACCATTCTGTTAGATAGCTGCGTTTTGGATTTAGAAGCAGGTATTTCCCTGTGCTTACTGCTGTTTCTTCCATATGCCGGTAATGGGCTGAAAACGCCTCTTTTGGGACTCTGCAGAGAAAGTGTTTGCAGACTGCTGAATCCACACACGGGTTTAACTCTGGAAGTTGAGTGCACACATTGACAACCGTTCTGTTAGATAGCTGCGTTTTGGATTTAGAAGCAGATATTTCCCTGTGCTTACTGCTGTTTCTTCCATATGCCGGTAATGGGCTGAAAACGCCTGTTTTGGGACTCTGCAGAGAAAGTGTTTGCAGACTGCTGAATCCACACACGGGTTTAACTCTGGAAGTTGAGTGCACACATTGACAACCGTTCTGTTAGATAGCTGCGTTTTGGATTTAGAAGCAGATATTTCCCTGTGCTGACTGCTGTTTCTTCCATATGCCGGTAATGGGCTGAAAACGCCTGTTTTGGGACTCTGCAGAGAAAGTGTTTGCAGACTGCTGAATCCACACACGGGTTTAACTCTGGAAGTTGAGTGCACACATTGACAACCGTTCTGTTAGATAGCTGCGTTTTGGATTTAGAAGCAGATATTTCCCTGTGCTTACTGTTGTTTCTTCCATATGCCGGTATTGGGCTGAAAACGCCTGGTTTGGGACTCTGCAGAGAAGATGTTTGCAGACTGCTTAATCCACACACGGGTTTAACTCTGGAAGTTGAGTGCACACATTGACAACCGTTCTGTTAGATAGCTGCGTTTTGGATTTAGAAGCAGATATTTCCCTGTGCTGACTGCTGTTTCTTCCATATGCCGGTAATGGGCTGAAAACGCCTGTTTAGGGACTCTGCAGAGAAAGTGTTTGCAGACTGCTGAATCCACACACGGGTTTAACTCTGGAAGTTGAGTGCACACATTGACAGCCGTTCTGTTAGATAGCTGCGTTTTGGATTTAGAAGCAGATATTTCCCTGTGCTGACTGCTGTTTCTTCCATATGCCGGTAATGGGCTGAAAACGCCTGTTTTGGGACTCTGCAGAGAAAGTGTTTGCAGACTGCTGAATCCACACACGGGTTTAACTCTGGAAGTTGAGTGCACACACTGACAACCGTTCTGTTAGATAGCTGCATTTTGGATTGAGAAGCAGATATTTCCCTGTGCATACAGCTGTTTCTCCCATATGCCGGTAACGGGCTGAAAACGCCTGTTTGGGGACTCTGCAGAGAAAGTGTTTGCAGACTGCTGAATCCACACACGGGTTTAACTCTGGAAGTTGAGTGCACACATTGACAACCATTCTGTTAGATAGCTGCGTTTTGGATTTAGAAGCAGGTATTTCCCTGTGCTTACTGCTGTTTCTTCCATATGCCGGTAATGGGCTGAAAACGCCTCTTTTGGGACTCTGCAGAGAAAGTGTTTGCAGACTGCTGAATCCACACACGGGTTTAACTCTGGAAGTTGAGTGCACACATTGACAACCGTTCTGTTAGATAGCTGCGTTTTGGATTTAGAAGCAGATATTTCCCTGTGCTGACTGCTGTTTCTTCCATATGCCGGTAATGGGCTGAAAACGCCTGTTTTGGGACTCTGCAGAGAAAGTGTTTGCAGACTGCTGAATCCACACACGGGTTTAACTCTGGAAGTTGAGTGCACACATTGACAACCGTTCTGTTAGATAGCTGCGTTTTGGATTTAGAAGCAGATATTTCCCTGTGCTGACTGCTGTTTCTTCCATATGCCGGTAATGGGCTGAAAACGCCTGTTTTGGGACTCTGCAGAGAAAGTGTTTGCAGACTGCTGAATCCACACACGGGTTTAACTCTGGAAGTTGAGTGCACACATTGACAACCGTTCTGTTAGATAGCTGCGTTTTGGATTTAGAAGCAGATATTTCCCTGTGCTTACTGTTGTTTCTTCCATATGCCGGTATTGGGCTGAAAACGCCTGGTTTGGGACTCTGCAGAGAAGATGTTTGCAGACTGCTTAATCCACACACGGGTTTAACTCTGGAAGTTGAGTGCACACATTGACAACCGTTCTGTTAGATAGCTGCATTTTGGATTAAGAAGCAGATATTTCCCTGTGCTTACTGCTGTTTCTTCCATATGCCGGTAATGGGCTGAAATCGCCTGTTTTGGGACTCTGCAGAGAAAGTGTTTGCAGACTGCTGAATCCACACACGGGTTTAACTCTGGAAGTTGAGTGCACACATTGACAACCGTTCTGTTAGATAGCTGCGTTTTGGATTTAGAAGCAGATATTTCCCTGTGCTGACTGCTGTTTCTTCCATATGCCGGTAATGGGCTGAAAACGCCTGTTTTGGGACTCTGCAGAGAAAGTTTTTGCAGACTGCTGAATCCACCCACGGGTTTAACTCTGGAAGTTGAGTGCACACATTGACAACCGTTCTGTTAGATAGCTGCGTTTTGGATTTAGAAGCAGATAGTTCCCTGGGCTTACTGATGTTTCTTCCATATGCCGGTAATGGGCTGAAAACGCCTGTTTTGGGACTCTGCAGAGAAGGTGTTTGCAGACTGCTGAATCCACACACGGGTTTAACTCTGGAAGTTGAGTGCACACATTGACAACCGTTCTGTTAGATAGCTGCGTTTTGGATTTAGAAGCAGATATTTCCCTGTGCTGACTGCTGTTTCTTCCATATGCCGGTAATGGGCTGAAAACGCCTGTTTTGGGACTCTGCAGAGAAAGTGTTTGCAGACTGCTGAATCCACACACGGGATTAACTCTGGAAGTTGAGTGCACACATTGACAACCGTTCTGTTAGATAGCTGCGTTTTGGATTTAGAAGCAGATATTTCCCTGTGCTGACTGCTGTTTCTTCCATATGCCGGTAATGGGCTGAAAACACCTGTTTTGGGACTCTGCAGAGAAAGTGTTTGCAGACTGCTGAATCCACACACGGGTTTAACTCTGGAAGTTGAGTGCACACATTGACAGCCGTTCTGTTAGATAGCTGCGTTTTGGATTTAGAAGCAGATATTTCCCTGGGCTTACTGCTATTTCTTCCTTATGCCGGTAATGGGCTGAAAACGCTTGGTTTGGGACTCTGCAGAGAAAGTCTCTGCAGACTGCTGAATCCACACACGGGTTTAACTCTGGAAGTTGAGTGCACACATTGACAACCGTTCTGTTAGATAGCTGCGTTGTGGATTTAGAAACAGATATTTCCCTGTGCTTACTGCTGTTTCTTCCATATGCCGGTAATGGGCTGAAAACGCCTGTTTTGGGACTCTGCAGAGAAAGTTTTTGCAGACTGCTGAATCCACCCACGGGTTTAACTCTGGAAGTTGAGTGCACACATTGACAACCGTTCTGTTAGATAGCTGCGTTTTGGATTTAGAAGCAGATAGTTCCCTGGGCTTACTGATGTTTCTTATTTATGCCGGTAATGGGCTGAAAACGCCTGTTTTGGGACTCTGCAGAGAAAGTGTTTGCAGACTGCTGAATCCACACACGGGTTTAACTCTGGAAGTTGAGTGCACACGTTGACAACCGTTCTGTTAGATAGCTGCGTTTTGGATTTAGAAGCAGATATTTCCCTGTGCTGACTGCTGTTTCTTCCATATGCCGGTAATGGGCTGAAAACGCCTGTTTAGGGACTCTGCAGAGAAAGTGTTTGCAGACTGCTGAATCCACACACGGGTTTAACTCTGGAAGTTGAGTGCACACATTGACAGCCGTTCTGTTAGATAGCTGCGTTTTGGATTTAGAAGCAGATATTTCCCTGTGCTGACTGCTGTTTCTTCCATATGCCGGTAATGGGCTGAAAACGCCTGTTTTGGGACTCTGCAGAGAAAGTGTTTGCAGACTGCTGAATCCACACACGGGTTTAACTCTGGAAGTTGAGTGCACACACTGACAACCGTTCTGTTAGATAGCTGCATTTTGGATTGAGAAGCAGATATTTCCCTGTGCATACAGCTGTTTCTCCCATATGCCGGTAACGGGCTGAAAACGCCTGTTTGGGGACTCTGCAGAGAAAGTGTTTGCAGACTGCTGAATCCACACACGGGTTTAACTCTGGAAGTTGAGTGCACACATTGACAACCATTCTGTTAGATAGCTGCGTTTTGGATTTAGAAGCAGATATTTCCCTGTGCTTACTGCTGTTTCTTCCATATGCCGGTAATGGGCTGAAAACGCCTCTTTTGGGACTCTGCAGAGAAAGTGTTTGCAGACTGCTGAATCCACACACGGGTTTAACTCTGGAAGTTGAGTGCACACATTGACAACCGTTCTGTTAGATAGCTGCGTTTTGGATTTAGAAGCAGATATTTCCCTGTGCTTACTGCTGTTTCTTCCATATGCCGGTAATGGGCTGAAAACGCCTGTTTTGGGACTCTGCAGAGAAAGTGTTAGCAGACTGCTGAATCCACACACGGGTTTAACTCTGGAAGTTGAGTGCACACATTGACAACCGTTCTGTTAGATAGCTGCGTTTTGGATTTAGAAGCAGATATTTCCCTGTGCTGACTGCTGTTTCTTCCATATGCCGGTAATGGGATGAAAACGCCAGTTTTGGGACTCTGCAGAGAAAGTGTTTGCAGACTGCTGAATCCACACACGGGATTAACTCTGGAAGTTGAGTGCACACATTGACAACCATTCTGTTAGATAGCTGCGTTTTGGATTTAGAAGCAGATATTTCCCTGTGCTCACTGCTGTTTCTTCCATATGCCGGTAATGGGCTGAAAACGCCTGTTTTGGGACTCTGCAGAGAAAGTGTTTGCAGACTGCTGAATCCACACACGGGTTTAACTCTGGAAGTTGAGTGCACACATTGACAACCGTTCTGTTAGATAGCTGCGTTTTGGATTTAGAAGCAGATATTTCCCTGGGCTTACTGCTGTTTCTTCCATATGCCGGTAATGGGCTGAAAACGCCTGTTTTGGGACTCTGCAGAGAAAGTGTTTGCAGACTGCTGAATCCACACACGGGTTTAACTCTGGAAGTTGAGTGCACACATTGACAACCGTTCTGTTAGATAGCTGCGTTTTGGATTTAGAAGCAGATATTTCCCTGTGCTGACTGCTGTTTCTTCCATATGCCGGTAATGGGCTGAAAACGCCTGTTTTGGGACTCTGCAGAGAAAGTGTTTGCAGACTGCTGAATCCACACACGGGTTTAACTCTGGAAGTTGAGTGCACACATTGACAACCGTTCTGTTAGATAGCTGCGTTTTGGATTTAGAAGCAGATATTTCCCTGGGCTTACTGCTGTTTCTTCCATATGCCGGTAATGGGCTGAAAACGCCTGGTTTGGGACTCTGCAGAGAATGTGTTTGCAGACTGCTGAATCCACACACGGGTTTAACTCTGGAAGTTGAGTGCACACATTGACAGCCGTTCTGTTAGATAGCTGCGTTTTGGATTTAGAAGCAGATATTTCCCTGGGCTTACTGCTATTTCTTCCATATGCCGGTAATGGGCTGAAAACGCTTGGTTTGGGACTCTGCAGAGAAGATGTTTGCAGACTGCTGAATCCACACACGGGTTTAACTCTGGAAGTTGAGTGCACACATTGACAACCGTTCTGTTAGATAGTTGCGTTTTGGATTTAGAAGCAGATATTTCCCTGTGCTTACTGCTGTTTCTTCCATATGCCGGTAATGGGCGGAAAACGCCTGTTTTGGGACTCTGCAGAGAAAGTTTTTGCAGACTGCTGAATCCACCCACGGGTTTAACTCTGGAAGTTGAGTGCACACATTGACAACCGTTCTGTTAGATAGCTGCGTTTTGGATTTAGAAGCAGATAGTTCCCTGGGCTTACTGCTGTTTCTTCCATATGCCGGTAATGGGCTGAAAACGCCTGTTTTGGGACTCTGCAGAGAAAGTGTTTGCAGACTGCTGAATCCACACACGGGTTTAACTCTGGAAGTTGAGTGCACACGTTGACAACCGTTCTGTTAGATAGCTGCGTTTTGGATTTAGAAGCAGATATTTCCCTGTGCTTACTGCTGTTTCTTCCATATGCCGGTAATGGGCTGAAAACGCCTGTTTAGGGACTCTGCAGAGAAAGTGTTTGCAGACTGCTGAATCCACACACGGGTTTAACTCTGGAAGTTGAGTGCACACATTGACAACCGTTCTGTTAGATAGCTGCGTTTTGGATTTAGAAGCAGATATTTCCCTGTGCTGACTGCTGTTTCTTCCATATGCCGGTAATGGGCTGAAAACGCCTGTTTTGGGACTCTGCAGAGAAAGTGTTTGCAGACTGCTGAATCCACACACGGGTTTAACTCTGGAAGTTGAGTGCACACACTGACAACCGTTCTGTTAGATAGCTGCATTTTGGATTGAGAAGCAGATATTTCCCTGTGCATACAGCTGTTTCTTCCATATGCCGGTAACGGGCTGAAAACGCCTGTTTGGGGACTCTGCAGAGAAAGTGTTTGCAGACTGCTGAATCCACACACGGGTTTAACTCTGGAAGTTGAGTGCACACATTGACAACCATTCTGTTAGATAGCTGCGTTTTGGATTTAGAAGCAGATATTTCCCTGTGCTGACTGCTGTTTCTTCCATATGCCGGTAATGGGCTGAAAACGCCTGTTTTGGGACTCTTCAGAGAAAGTGTTTGCAGACTGCTGAATCCACACACGGGTTTAACTCTGGAAGTTGAGTGCACACATTGACAACCGTTCTGTTAGATAGCTGCGTTTTGGATTTAGAAGCAGATATTTCCCTGTGCTGACTGCTGTTTCTTCCATATGCCGGTAATGGGCTGAAAACGCCTGTTTTGGGACTCTGCAGAGAAAGTGTTTGCAGACTGCTGAATCCACACACGGGTTTAACTCTGGAAGTTGAGTGCACACATTGACAACCGTTCTGTTAGATAGCTGCGTTTTGGATTTAGAAGCAGATAGTTCCCTGGGCTTACTGCTGTTTCTTCCATATGCCGGTAATGGGCTGAAAACGCCTGGTTTGGGACTCTGCAGAGAATGTGTTTGCAGACTGCCGAATACACACACGGGTTTAACTCTGGAAGTTGAGTGCACACATTGACAACCGTTCTGTTAGATAGCTGCGTTTTGGATTTAGAAGCAGATATTTCCCTGTGCTTACTGCTGTTTCTTCCATATGCCGGTAATGGGCTGAAAACGCCTGTTTTGGGACTCTGCAGAGAAAGTGTTTGCAGACTGCTGAATCCACACACGGGTTTAACTCTGGAAGTTGAGTGCACACATTGACAACCGTTCTGTTAGATAGCTGCGTTTTGGATTTAGAAGCAGATATTTCCCTGGGCTTACTGCTGTTTCTTCCATATGCCGGTAATGGGCTGAAAACGCCTGGTTTGGGACTCTGCAGAGAAGATGTTTGCAGATTGCTTAATCCACACACGGGTTTAACTCTGGAAGTTGAGTGCACACATTGACAACCGTTCTGTTAGATAGCTGCGTTTTGGATTTAGAAGCAGATATTTCCCTGAGCTTACTGCTGTTTCTTCCATATGCCTGTAATGGGCTGAAAACGCCTGTTTTGGGACTCTGCAGAGAAAGTGTTTGCAGACTGCTGAATCCACACATGGGTTTAACTCTGGAAGTTGAGTGCACACATTGACAACCGTTCTGTTAGATAGCTGCGTTTTGGATTTAGAAGCAGATATTTCCCTTTGCTTACTGCTGTTTCTTCCATATGCCGGTAATGGGCTGAAAACGCCTGTTTTGGGACTCTGCAGAAAAAGTGTTTGCAGACTGCTGAAGCCACACACGGGTTTAACTCTGGAAGTTGAGTGCACACATTGACAACCGTTCTGTTAGATAGCTGGGTTTTGGATTTAGAAGCAGATATTTCCCTGTGCTTACTGCTGTTTCTTCCATATGCCGGTAATGGGCTGAAAACGCCTGGTTTGGGACTCTGCAGAGAAGATGTTTGCAGACTGCTTAATCCACACACGGGTTTAACTCTGGAAGTTGAGTGCACACATTGACAACCGTTCTGTTACATAGCTGCGTTTTGGATTTAGAAGCAGATATTTCCCTGTGCTTACTGCTGTTTCTTCCATATGCCGGTAATGGGCTGAAAACGCCTGTTTTGGGACTCTGCAGAGAAAGTGTTTGCAGACTGCTGAATCCACACACGGGTTTAACTCTGGAAGTTGAGTGCACACATTGACAACCGTTCTGTTAGATAGCTGCGTTTTGGATTTAGAAGCAGATATTTCCCTGTGCTGACTGCTGTTTCTTCCATATGCCGGTAATGGGCTGAAAACGCCTGTTTTGGGACTCTGCAGAGAATGTGTTTGCAGACTGCTGAATCCACACACGGGTTTAACTCTGGAAGTTGAGTGCACACATTGACAACCGTTTTGTTAGATAGCTGCGTTTTGGATTTAGAAGCAGATATTTCCCTGTGCTTACTTCTGTTTCTTCCATATGCCGGTAGTGGGCTGAAAACGCCTGTTTGGGGACTCTGCAGAGAAAGTGTTTGCAGACTGCTGAATCCACACACGGGATTAACTCTGGAAGTTGAGTGCACACATTGACAACCGTTCTGTTAGATAGCTGCGTTTTGGATTTAGAAGCAGATATTTCCCGTTGCTCACTGCTGTTTCTTCCATATGCCGGTAATGGGCTGAAAACGCCTGTTTGGGGACTCTGCAGAGAAAGTGTTTGCAGACTGCTGAATCCACACACGGGTTTAACTCTGGAAGTTGAGTGCACACATTGACAACCGTTCTGTTAGATAGCTGCGTTTTGGATTTAGAAGCAGTTATTTCCCTGGGCTTACTGCTGTTTCTTCCATATGCCGGTAATGTGCTGAAAACGCCTGTTTTGGGACTCTGCAGAGAAGGTGTTTGCAGACTTCTGAATCCACACACGGGTTTAACTCTGGAAGTTGAGTGCACACATTGACAACCGTTCTGTTAGATAGCTGCGTTTTGGATTTAGAAGCAGATATTTCCCTGTGCTGACTGCTGTTTCTTCCCTATGCCGGTAATGGGCTGAAAACACCTGTTTTGGGACTCTGCAGAGAAAGTGTTTGCAGACTGCTGAATCCACACACGGGTTTAACTCTGGAAGTTGAGTGCACACATTGACAGCTGTTCTGTTAGATAGCTGCGTTTTGGATTTAGAAGCAGATATTTCCCTGGGCTTACTGCTATTTCTTCCATATGCCGGTAATGGGCTGAAAACGCTTGGTTTGGGACTCTGCAGAGAAAGTTTTTGCAGACTGCTGAATCCACCCACGGGTTTAACTCTGGAAGTTGAGTGCACACATTGACAACCGTTCTGTTAGATAGCTGCGTTTTGGATTTAGAAGCAGATAGTTCCCTGGGCATACTGCTGTTTCTTCCATATGCCGGTAATGGGCTGAAAACGCCTGTTTTGGGACTCTGCAGAGAAAGTGTTTGCAGACTGCTGAATCCACACACGGGTTTAACTCTGGAAGTTGAGTGCACACACTGACAACCGTTCTGTTAGATAGCTGCATTTTGGATTGAGAAGCAGATATTTCCCTGTGCATACAGCTGTTTCTTCCATATGCCGGTAACGGGCTGAAAACGCCTGTTTGGGGACTCTGCAGAGAAAGTGTTTGCAGACTGCTGAATCCACACACGAGTTTAACTCTGGAAGTTGAGTGCACACATTGACAACCATTCTGTTAGATAGCTGCGTTTTGGATTTAGAAGCAGATATTTCCCTGTGCTGACTGCTGTTTCTTCCATATGCCGGTAATGGGCTGAAAACGCCTGTTTTGGGACTCTTCAGAGAAAGTGTTTGCAGACTGCTGAATCCACACACGGGTTTAACTCTGGAAGTTGAGTGCACACATTGACAACCGTTCTGTTAGATAGCTGCGTTTTGGATTTAGAAGCAGATATTTCCCTGTGCTGACTGCTGTTTCTTCCATATGCCGGTAATGGGCTGAAAACGCCTGTTTTGGGACTCTGCAGAGAAAGTGTTTGCAGACTGCTGAATCCACACACGGGTTTAACTCTGGAAGTTGAGTGCACACATTGACAACCGTTCTGTTAGATACCTGCGTTTTGGATTTAGAAGCAGATAGTTCCCTGGGCTTACTGCTGTTTCTTCCATATGCCGGTAATGGGCTGAAAACGCCTGGTTTGGGACTCTGCAGAGAATGTGTTTGCAGACTGCTGAATACACACACGGGTTTAACTCTGGAAGTTGAGTGCACACATTGACAACCGTTCTGTTAGATAGCTGCGTTTTGGATTTAGAAGCAGATATTTCACTGTGCTTACTGCTGTTTCTTCCATATGCCGGTAATGGGCTGAAAACGCCTGTTTTGGGACTCTGCAGAGAAAGTGTTTGCAGACTGCTGAATCCTCACACGGGTTTAACTCTGGAAGTTGAGTGCACACATTGACAACCGTTCTGTTAGATAGCTGCGTTTTGGATTTAGAAGCAGATATTTCCCTGTGCTTACTGCTGTTTCTTCCATATGCCGGTAATGGGCTCAAAACGCCTGGTTTGGGACTCTGCAGAGAAGATGTTTGCAGATTGCTTAATCCACACACGGGTTTAACTCTGGAAGTTGAGTGCACACATTGACAACCGTTCTGTTAGATAGCTGCGTTTTGGATTTAGAAGCAGATATTTCCCTGAGCTTACTGCTGTTTCTTCCATATGCCTGTAATGGGCTGAAAACGCCTGTTTTGGGACTCTGCAGAGAAAGTGTTTGCAGACTGCTGAATCCACACATGGGTTTAACTCTGGAAGTTGAGTGCACACATTGACAACCGTTCTGTTAGATAGCTGCGTTTTGGATTTAGAAGCAGATATTTCCCTTTGCTTACTGCTGTTTCTTCCATATGCCGGTAATGGGCTGAAAACGCCTGTTTTGGGACTCTGCAGAAAAAGTGTTTGCAGACTGCTGAAGCCACACACGGGTTTAACTCTGGAAGTTGAGTGCACACATTGACAACCGTTCTGTTAGATAGCTGTGTTTTGGATTTAGAAGCAGATATTTCCCTGTGCTTACTGCTGTTTCTTCCATATGCCGGTAATGGGCTGAAAACGCCTGGTTTGGGACTCTGCAGAGAAGATGTTTGCAGACTGCTTAATCCACACACGGGTTTAACTCTGGAAGTTGAGTGCACACATTGACAACCGTTCTGTTACATAGCTGCGTTTTGGATTTAGAAGCAGATATTTCCCTGTGCTTACTGCTGTTTCTTCCATATGCCGGTAATGGGCTGAAAACGCCTGTTTTGGGACTCTGCAGAGAAAGTGTTTGCAGACTGCTGAATCCACACACGGGTTTAACTCTGGAAGTTGAGTGCACACATTGACAACCGTTCTGTTAGATAGCTGCGTTTTGGATTTAGAAGCAGATATTTCCCTGTGCTGACTGCTGTTTCTTCCATATGCCGGTAATGGGCTGAAAACGCCTGTTTTGGGACTCTGCAGAGAATGTGTTTGCAGACTGCTGAATCCACACACGGGTTTAACTCTGGAAGTTGAGTGCACACATTGACAACCGTTTTGTTAGATACCTGCGTTTTGGATTTAGAAGCAGATATTTCCCTGTGCTTACTTCTGTTTCTTCCATATGCCGGTAATGGGCTGAAAACGCCTGTTTGGGGACTCTGCAGAGAAAGTGTTTGCAGACTGCTGAATCCACACACGGGATTAACTCTGGAAGTTGAGTGCACACATTGACAACCGTTCTGTTAGATAGCTGCGTTTTGGATTTAGAAGCAGATATTTCCCGTTGCTCACTGCTGTTTCTTCCATATGCCGGTAATGGGCTGAAAACGCCTGTTTGGGGACTCTGCAGAGAAAGTGTTTGCAGACTGCTGAATCCACACACGGGTTTAACTCTGGAAGTTGAGTGCACACATTGACAACCGTTCTGTTAGATAGCTGCGTTTTGGATTTAGAAGCAGTTATTTCCCTGGGCTTACTGCTGTTTCTTCCATATGCCGGTAATGTGCTGAAAACGCCTGTTTTGGGACTCTGCAGAGAAGGTGTTTGCAGACTTCTGAATCCACACACGGGTTTAACTCTGGAAGTTGAGTGCACACATTGACAACCGTTCTGTTAGATAGCTGCGTTTTGGATTTAGAAGCAGATATTTCCCTGTGCTGACTGCTGTTTCTTCCATATGCCGGTAATGGGCTGAAAACACCTGTTTTGGGACTCTGCAGAGAAAGTGTTTGCAGACTGCTGAATCCACACACGGGTTTAACTCTGGAAGTTGAGTGCACACATTGACAGCTGTTCTGTTAGATAGCTGCGTTTTGGATTTAGAAGCAGATATTTCCCTGGGCTTACTGCTATTTCTTCCATATGCCGGTAATGGGCTGAAAACGCTTGGTTTGGGACTCTGCAGAGAAGATGTTTGCAGACTGCTGAATCCACACACGGGTTTAACTCTGGAAGTTGAGTGCACACATTGACAACCGTTCTGTTAGATAGTTGCGTTTTGGATTTAGAAGCAGATATTTCCCTGTGCTTACTGCTGTTTCTTCCATATGCCGGTAATGGGCTGAAAACGCCTGTTTTGGGACTCTGCAGAGAAAGTTTTTGCAGACTGCTGAATCCACCCACGGGTTTAACTCTGGAAGTTGAGTGCACACATTGACAACCGTTCTGTTAGATAGCTGCGTTTTGGATTTAGAAGCAGATAGTTCCCTGGGCTTACTGCTGTTTCTTCCATATGCCGGTAATGGGCTGAAAACGCCTGTTTTGGGACTCTGCAGAGAAAGTGTTTGCAGACTGCTGAATCCACACACGGGTTTAACTCTGGAAGTTGAGTGCACACGTTGACAACCGTTCTGTTAGATAGCTGCGTTTTGGATTTAGAAGCAGATATTTCCCTGTGCTTACTGCTGTTTCTTCCATATGCCGGTAATGGGCTGAAAACGCCTGTTTAGGGACTCTGCAGAGAAAGTGTTTGCAGACTGCTGAATCCACACACGGGTTTAACTCTGGAAGTTGAGTGCACACATTGACAACCATTCTGTTAGATAGCTGCGTTTTGGATTTAGAAGCAGATATTTCCCTGTGCTGACTGCTGTTTCTTCCATATGCCGGTAATGGGCTGAAAACGCCTGTTTTGGGACTCTGCAGAGAAAGTGTTTGCAGACTGCTGAATCCACACACGGGTTTAACTCTGGAAGTTGAGTGCACACATTGACAACCGTTCTGTTAGATAGCTGCGTTTTGGATTTAGAAGCAGATATTTCCCTGAGCTTACTGCTGTTTCTTCCATATGCCTGTAATGGGCTGAAAACGCCTGTTTTGGGACTCTGCAGAGAAAGTGTTTGCAGACTGCTGAATCCACACATGGGTTTAACTCTGGAAGTTGAGTGCACACATTGACAACCGTTCTGTTAGATAGCTGCGTTTTGGATTTAGAAGCAGATATTTCCCTTTGCTTACTGCTGTTTCTTCCATATGCCGGTAATGGGCTGAAAACGCCTGTTTTGGGACTCTGCAGAAAAAGTGTTTGCAGACTGCTGAAGCCACACACGGGTTTAACTCTGGAAGTTGAGTGCACACATTGACAACCGTTCTGTTAGATAGCTGTGTTTTGGATTTAGAAGCAGATATTTCCCTGTGCTTACTGCTGTTTCTTCCATATGCCGGTAATGGGCTGAAAACGCCTGGTTTGGGACTCTGCAGAGAAGATGTTTGCAGACTGCTTAATCCACACACGGGTTTAACTCTGGAAGTTGAGTGCACACATTGACAACCGTTCTGTTACATAGCTGCGTTTTGGATTTAGAAGCAGATATTTCCCTGTGCTTACTGCTGTTTCTTCCATATGCCGGTAATGGGCTGAAAACGCCTGTTTTGGGACTCTGCAGAGAAAGTGTTTGCAGACTGCTGAATCCACACACGGGTTTAACTCTGGAAGTTGAGTGCACACATTGACAACCGTTCTGTTAGATAGCTGCGTTTTGGATTTAGAAGCAGATATTTCCCTGTGCTGACTGCTGTTTCTTCCATATGCCGGTAATGGGCTGAAAACGCCTGTTTTGGGACTCTGCAGAGAATTTGTTTGCAGACTGCTAAATCCACACACGGGTTTAACTCTGGAAGTTGAGTGCACACATTGACAACCGTTTTGTTAGATACCTGCGTTTTGGATTTAGAAGCAGATATTTCCCTGTGCTTACTTCTGTTTCTTCCATATGCCGGTAATGGGCTGAAAACGCCTGTTTGGGGACTCTGCAGAGAAAGTGTTTGCAGACTGCTGAATCCACACACGGGATTAACTCTGGAAGTTGAGTGCACACATTGACAACCGTTCTGTTAGATAGCTGCGTTTTGGATTTAGAAGCAGATATTTCCTGTTGCTCACTGCTGTTTCTTCCATATGCCGGTAATGGGCTGAAAACGCCTGTTTGGGGACTCTGCAGAGAAAGTGTTTGCAGACTGCTGAATCCACACACGGGTTTAACTCTGGAAGTTGAGTGCACACATTGACAACCGTTCTGTTAGATAGCTGCGTTTTGGATTTAGAAGCAGTTATTTCCCTGGGCTTACTGCTGTTTCTTCCATATGCCGGTAATGTGCTGAAAACGCCTGTTTTGGGACTCTGCAGAGAAGGTGTTTGCAGACTTCTGAATCCACACACGGGTTTAACTCTGGAAGTTGAGTGCACACATTGACAACCGTTCTGTTAGATAGCTGCGTTTTGGATTTAGAAGCAGATATTTCCCTGTGCTGACTGCTGTTTCTTCCATATGCCGGTAATGGGCTGAAAACACCTGTTTTGGGACTCTGCAGAGAAAGTGTTTGCAGACTGCTGAATCCACACACGGGTTTAACTCTGGAAGTTGAGTGCACACATTGACAGCTGTTCTGTTAGATAGCTGCGTTTTGGATTTAGAAGCAGATATTTCCCTGGGCTTACTGCTATTTCTTCCATATGCCGGTAATGGGCTGAAAACGCTTGGTTTGGGACTCTGCAGAGAAGATGTTTGCAGACTGCTGAATCCACACACGGGTTTAACTCTGGAAGTTGAGTGCACACATTGACAACCGTTCTGTTAGATAGTTGCGTTTTGGATTTAGAAGCAGATATTTCCCTGTGCTTACTGCTGTTTCTTCCATATGCCGGTAATGGGCTGAAAACGCCTGTTTTGGGACTCTGCAGAGAAAGTTTTTGCAGACTGCTGAATCCACCCACGGGTTTAACTCTGGAAGTTGAGTGCACACATTGACAACCGTTCTGTTAGATAGCTGCGTTTTGGATTTAGAAGCAGATAGTTCCCTGGGCTTACTGCTGTTTCTTCCATATGCCGGTAATGGGCTGAAAACGCCTGTTTTGGGACTCTGCAGAGAAAGTGTTTGCAGACTGCTGAATCCACACACGGGTTTAACTCTGGAAGTTGAGTGCACACGTTGACAACCGTTCTGTTAGATAGCTGCGTTTTGGATTTAGAAGCAGATATTTCCCTGTGCTTACTGCTGTTTCTTCCATATGCCGGTAATGGGCTGAAAACGCCTGTTTAGGGACTCTGCAGAGAAAGTGTTTGCAGACTGCTGAATCCACACACGGGTTTAACTCTGGAAGTTGAGTGCACACATTGACAACCATTCTGTTAGATAGCTGCGTTTTGGATTTAGAAGCAGATATTTCCCTGTGCTGACTGCTGTTTCTTCCATATGCCGGTAATGGGCTGAAAACGCCTGTTTTGGGACTCTGCAGAGAAAGTGTTTGCAGACTGCTGAATCCACACACGGGTTTAACTCTGGAAGTTGAGTGCACACATTGACAACCGTTCTGTTAGATAGCTGCGTTTTGGATTTAGAAGCAGATATTTCCCTGTGCTGACTGCTGTATCTTCCATATGCCGGTAATGGGCTGAAAACGCCTGTTTTGGGACTCTGCAGAGAAAGTGTTTGCAGACTGCTGAATCCACACACGGGTTTAACTCTGGAAGTTGAGTGCACACTTTGACAACCGTTCTGTTAGATAGCTGCGTTTTGGATTTAGAAGCAGATATTTCCCTGGGCTTACTGCTGTTTCTTCCATATGCCGGTAATGGGCTGAAAACGCCTGTTTTGGGACTCTGCAGAGAAAGTGTTTGCAGACTGCTGAATCCACACACGGGTTTAACTCTGGAAGTTGAGTGCACACATTGACAACCGTTCTGTTAGATAGCTGCGTTTTGGATTTAGAAGCAGATATTTCCCTGTGCTTACTGCTGTTTCTTCCATATGCCGGTAATGGGCTGAAAACGCCTGTTTTGGGGCTCTGCACAGAAAGTGTTTGCAGACTGCTGAATCCACACACGGGTTTAACTCTGGAAGTTGAGTGCACACATTGACAACCGTTCTGTTAGATAGCTGCGTTTTGGATTTAGAAGCAGATATTTCCCTGTGCTGACTGCTGTTTCTTCCATATGCCGGTAATGGGCTGAAAACGCCTGTTTTGGGACTCTGCACAGAAAGTGTTTGCAGACTGCTGAATCCACACACGGGTTTAACTCTGGAAGTTGAGTGCACACATTGACAACCGTTCTGTTAGATAGCTGCGTTTTGGATTTAGTAGCAGTTATTTCCCTGTGCTTACTGCTGTTTCTTCCATATGCCGGTAATGGGCTGAAAACGCCTGGTTTGGGACTCTGCAGAGAAGATGTTTGCAGACTGCTTAATCCACACACGTGTTTAACTCTGGAAGTTGAGTGCACACATTGACAACCGTTCTGTTAGATAGCTGCGTTTTGGATTAAGAAGCAGATATTTCCCTGTGCTTATTGCTGTTTCTTCCATATGCCGGTAATGGGCTGAAATCGCCTGTTTTGGGACTCTGCAGAGAAAGTGTTTGCAGACTGCTGAATCCACACACGGGTTTAACTCTGGAAGTTGAGTGCACACATTGACAACCGTTCTGTTAGATAGCTGCGTTTTGGATTTAGAAGCAGATATTTCCCTGTGCTGACTGCTGTTTCTTCCATATGCCGGTAATGGGCTGAAAACGCCTGTTTTGGGACTCTGCAGAGAAAGTGTTTGCAGACTGCTGAATCCAAACACGGGTTTAACTCTGGAAGTTGAGTGCACACATTGACAACCGTTCTGTTAGATAGCTGCGTTTTGGATTTAGAAGCAGATATTTCCCTGTGCTGACTGCTGTTTCTTCCATATGCCGGTAATGGGCTGAAAACGCCTGCTGTGGGACTCTGCAGAGAAAGTGTTTGCAGACTGCTGAATCCACACACGGGTTTAACTCTGGAAGTTGAGTGCACACATTGACAACCGTTCTGTTAGATAGCTGCGTTTTGGATTTAGAAGCAGATATTTCCCTGTGCTGACTGCTGTTTCTTCCATATGCCGGTAATGGGATGAAAACGCCTGTTTTGGGACTCTGCAGAGAAAGTGTTTGCAGACTGCTGAATCCACACACGGGATTAACTCAGGAAGTTGAGTGCAAACATTGACAACCGTTCTGTTAGATAGCTGCGTTTTGGATTTAGAAGCAGATATTTCCCTGTGCTCACTGCTGTTTCTTCCATATGCCGGTAATGGGCTGAAAACGCCTGTTTTGGGACTCTGCAGAGAAAGCGTTTGCAGACTGCTGAATCCACACACCGGTTTAACTCTGGAAGTTGAGTGCACACATTGACAACCGTTCTGTTAGATAGCTGCGTTTTGGATTTAGAAGCAGATATTTCCCTGGGCTTACTGCTGTTTCTTCCATATGCCGGTAATGGGCTGAAAACGCCTGTTTTGGGACTCTGCCGAGAAAGTGTTTGCAGACTGCTGAATCCACACACGGGTTTAACTCTGGAAGTTGAGTGCACACATTGACAACCGTTCTGTTAGATAGCTGCGTTTTGGATTTAGAAGCAGATATTTCCCTGTGCTGACTGCTGTTTCTTCCATATGCCGGTAATGGGCTGAAAACGCCTGTTTTGGGACTCTGCAGAGAAAGTGTTTGCAGACTGCTGAATCCACACACGGGTTTAACTCTGGAAGTTGAGTGCACACACTGACAACCGTTCTGTTAGATAGCTGCATTTTGGATTGAGAAGCAGATATTTCCCTGTGCATACAGCTTTTTCTTCCATATGCCGGTAACGGGCTGAAAACGCCTGTTTGGGGTCTCTGCAGAGAAAGTGTTTGCAGACTGCTGAATCCACACACGGGTTTAACTCTGGAAGTTGAGTGCACACATTGACAACCATTCTGTTAGATAGCTGCGTTTTGGATTTAGAAGCAGATATTTCCCTGTGCTGACTGCTGTTTCTTCCATATGCCGGTAATGGGCTGAAAACGCCTATTTTGGGACTCTGCAGAGAAAGTGTTTGCAGACTGCTGAATCCACACACGGGTTTAACTCTGGAAGTTGAGTGCACACATTGACAACCGTTCTGTTAGATAGCTGCGTTTTGGATTTAGAAGCAGATATTTCCCTGGGCTTACTGCTGTTTCTTCCATATGCCGGTAATGGGCTGAAAACGCCTGTTTTGGGACTCTGCCGAGAAAGTGTTTGCAGACTGCGTAATCCACACACGGGTTTAACTCTGGAAGTTGAGTGCACACATTGACAACCGTTCTGTTAGATAGCTGCGTTTTGGATTAAGAAGCAGATATTTCCCTGTGCTTATTGCTGTTTCTTCCATATGCCGGTAATGGGCTGAAATCGCCTGTTTTGGGACTCTGCAGAGAAAGTGTTTGCAGACTGCTGAATCCACACACGGGTTTAACTCTGGAAGTTGAGTGCACACATTGACAACCGTTCTGTTAGATAGCTGCGTTTTGGATTTAGAAGCAGATATTTCCCTGTGCTGACTGCTGTTTCTTCCATATGCCGGTAATGGGCTGAAAACGCCTGTTTTGGGACTCTGCAGAGAAAGTGTTTGCAGACTGCTGAATCCACACACGGGTTTAACTCTGGAAGTTGAGTGCACACATTGACAACCCTTCTGTTAGATAGCTGCGTTTTGGATTTAGAAGCAGATATTTCCCTGTGCTGACTGCTGTTTCTTCCATATGCCGGTAATGGGCTGAAAACGCCTGCTTTGGGACTCTGCAGAGAAAGTGTTTGCAGACTGCTGAATCCACACACGGGTTTAACTCTGGAAGTTGAGTGCACACATTGACAACCGTTCTGTTAGATAGCTGCGTTTTGGATTTAGAAGCAGATATTTCCCTGTGCTGACTGCTGTTTCTTCCATATGCCGGTAATGGGATGAAAACGCCTGTTTTGGGACTCTGCAGAGAAAGTGTTTGCAGACTGCTGAATCCACACACGGGATTAACTCTGGAAGTTGAGTGCAAACATTGACAACCGTTCTGTTAGATAGCTGCGTTTTGGATTTAGAAGCAGATATTTCCCTGTGCTCACTGCTGTTTCTTCCGTATGCCGGTAATGGGCTGAAAACGCCTGTTTTGGGACTCTGCAGAGAAAGCGTTTGCAGACTGCTGAATCCACACACCGGTTTAACTCTGGAAGTTGAGTGCACACATTGACAACCGTTCTGTTAGATAGCTGCGTTTTGGATTTAGAAGCAGATATTTCCCTGGGCTTACTGCTGTTTCTTCCATATGCCGGTAATGGGCTGAAAACGCCTGTTTTGGGACTCTGCCGAGAAAGTGTTTGCAGACTGCTGAATCCACACACGGGTTTAACTCTGGAAGTTGAGTGCACACATTGACAACCGTTCTGTTAGATAGCTGCGTTTTGGATTTAGAAGCAGATATTTCCCTGTGCTGACTGCTGTTTCTTCCATATGCCGGTAATGGGCTGAAAACGCCTGCTTTGGGACTCTGCAGAGAAAGTGTTTGCAGACTGCTGAATCCACACACGGGTTTAACTCTGGAAGTTGAGTGCACACATTGACAACCGTTCTGTTAGATAGCTGCGTTTTGGATTTAGAAGCAGATATTTCCCTGTGCTGACTGCTGTTTCTTCCATATGCCGGTAATGGGATGAAAACGCCTGTTTTGGGACTCTGCAGAGAAAGTGTTTGCAGACTGCTGAATCCACACACGGGATTAACTCTGGAAGTTGAGTGCAAACATTGACAACCGTTCTGTTAGATAGCTGCGTTTTGGATTTAGAAGCAGATATTTCCCTGTGCTCACTGCTGTTTCTTCCGTATGCCGGTAATGGGCTGAAAACGCCTGTTTTGGGACTCTGCAGAGAAAGCGTTTGCAGACTGCTGAATCCACACACCGGTTTAACTCTGGAAGTTGAGTGCACACATTGACAACCGTTCTGTTAGATAGCTGCGTTTTGGATTTAGAAGCAGATATTTCCCTGGGCTTACTGCTGTTTCTTCCATATGCCGGTAATGGGCTGAAAACGCCTGTTTTGGGACTCTGCCGAGAAAGTGTTTGCAGACTGCTGAATCCACACACGGGTTTAACTCTGGAAGTTGAGTGCACACATTGACAACCGTTCTGTTAGATAGCTGCGTTTTGGATTTAGAAGCAGATATTTCCCTGTGCTGACTGCTGATTCTTCCATATGCCGGTAATGGGCTGAAAACGCCTGTTTTGGGACTCTGCAGAGAAAGTGTTTGCAGACTGCTGAATCCACACACGGGTTTAACTCTGGAAGTTGAGTGCACACACTGACAACCGTTCTGTTAGATAGCTGCATTTTGGATTGAGAAGCAGATATTTCCCTGTGCATACAGCTGTTTCTTCCATATGCCGGTAACGGGCTGAAAACGCCTGTTTGGGGTCTCTGCAGAGAAAGTGTTTGCAGACTGCTGAATCCACACACGGGTTTAACTCTGGAAGTTGAGTGCACACATTGACAACCATTCTGTTAGATAGCTGCGTTTTGGATTTAGAAGCAGATATTTCCCTGTGCTGACTGCTGTTTCTTCCATATGCCGGTAATGGGCTGAAAACGCCTGTTTTGGGACTCTGCAGAGAAAGTGTTTGCAGACTGCTGAATCCACACACGGGTTTAACTCTGGAAGTTGAGTGCACACATTGACAACCGTTCTGTTAGATAGCTGCGTTATGGATTTAGAAGCAGATATTTCCCTGTGCTTACTGCTGTTTCTTCCATATGCCGGTAATGGGCTGAAAACGCCTGTTTTGGGACTCTGCAGAGAAAGTGTTTGCAGACTGCTGAATCCACACACGGGTTTAACTCTGGAAGTTGAGTGCACACATTGACAACCGTTCTGTTAGATAGCTGTGTTTTGGATTTAGAAGCAGATATTTCCCTGTGCTTACTGCTGTTTCTTCCATATGCCGGTAAAGGGCTGAAAACGCCTGTTTTGGGACTCTGCAGAGAAAGTGTTTGCAGACTGCTGAATCCACACACGGGTTTAACTCTGGAAGTTGAGTGCACACATTGACAACCGTTCTGTTAGATAGCTGCGTTTTGGATTTAGAAGCAGATATTTCCCTGGGCTTACTGCTGTTTCTTCCATATGCCGGTAATGGGCTGAAAACGCCTGTTTTGGGACTCTGCAGAGAAAGTGTTTGCAGACTGCTGAATCCACACACGGGTTTAACTCTGGAAGTTGAGTGCACACATTGACAACCGTTCTGTTAGATAGCTGCGTTTTGGATTTAGAAGCAGATATTTCCCTGTGCTTACTGCTGTTTCTTCCATATGCCGGTAATGGGCTGAAAACGCCTGTTTTGGGGCTCTGCACAGAAAGTGTTTGCAGACTGCTGAATCCACACACCGGTTTAACTCTGGAAGTTGAGTGCACACATTGACAACCGTTCTCTTAGATAGCTGCGTTTTGGATTTAGAAGCAGAT
Organism: Aotus nancymaae; assembly: GCF_030222135.1. Lineage (NCBI taxonomy): Eukaryota > Metazoa > Chordata > Mammalia > Primates > Aotidae > Aotus > Aotus nancymaae. Next base: position 25,212 of record NW_026989043.1, read on the forward strand.
ATTTCCCTGGGCTTACTGCTGTTTCTTCCATATGCCGGTAATGGGCTGAAAACGCCTGTTTTGGGACTCTGCAGAGAAAGTGTTTGCAGACTGCTGAATCCACACACGGGTTTAACTCTGGAAGTTGAGTGCACACATTGACAACCGTTCTGTTAGATAGCTGCGTTTTGGATTTAGAAGCAGATATTTCCCTGTGCTGACTGCTGTTTCTTCCATATGCCGGTAATGGGCTGAAAACGCCTGGTTTGGGACTCTGCAGACAAAGTGTTTGCAGACTGCTGAATCCACACACGGGTTTAACTCTGGAAGTTGAGTGCGCACATTGACAACCGTTCTGTTAGATAGCTGCGTTTTGGATTTAGAAGCAGATATTTCCCTGGGCTTACTGCTGTTTCTTCCCTATGCCGGTAATGGGCTGAAAACGCCTGTTTTGGGACTCTGCAGAGAAAGTGTTTGCAGACTGCTGAATCCACACACGGGTTTAACTCTGGAAGTTGAGTGCACACATTGACAACCGTTCTGTTAGATAGCTGCGTTTTGGATTTAGAAGCAGATATTTCCCTGTGCTGACTGCTGTTTCTTCCATATGCCGGTAATGGGCTGAAAACGCCTGTTTTGGGACTCTGCAGAGAAAGTGTTTGCAGACTGCTGAATCCACACACGGGTTTAACTCTGAACGTTGAGTGCACACATTGACAGCCGTTCTGTTAGATAGCTGCGTTTTGGATTTAGAAGCAGATATTTCCCTGTGCTTACTGCTGTTTCTTCCATATGCGGGTAATGGGCTGAAAACGCCTGTTTTGGGACTCTGCAGAGAAAGTGTTTGCAGACTGCTGAATCCACACACGGGTTTAACTCTGGAAGTTGAGTGCACACATTGAAAACCGTTCTGTTAGATAGCTGCGTTTTGGATTTAGAAGCAGATATTTCCCTGTGCTGACTGCTGTTTCTTCCATATGCCGGTAATGGGCTGAAAACGCCTGTTTTGGGACTCTGCAGAGAAAGTGTTTGCAGACTGCTGAATCCACACACGGGTTTAACTCTGGAAGTTGAGTGCACACATTGACAACCGTTCTGTTAGATAGCTGCGTTTTGGATTTAGAAGCAGATATTTTCCTGTGCTTACAGCTGTTTCTTCCATATGCCGGTAACGGGCTGAAAACGCCTGTTTTGGGTCTCTGCAGAGAAAGTGTGTGCATACTGCTGAATCCACCCACGGGTTTAACTCTGGAAGTTGAGTGCACACATTGTCAACCGTTCTGTTAGATAGCTGCGTTTTGGATTTTGAAGCAGATATTTCCCTGTGCTGACTGCTGTTTCTTCCATATGCCGGTAATGGGCTGAAAACGCCTGTTTTGGGACTCTGCAGAGAAAGTGTTTGCAGACTGCTGAATCCACACACGGGTTTAACTCTGGAAGTTGAGTGCACACATTGACAACCGTTCTGTTAGATAGCTGCGTTTTGGATTTAGAGGCAGATATTTTCCTGTGCTTACAGCTGTTTCTTCCATATGCCGGTAACGGGCTGAAAACGCCTGTTTTGGGTCTCTGCAGAGAAAGTGTGTGCAGACTGCTGAATCCACCCACGGGTTTAACTCTGGAAGTTGAGTGCACACATTGACAACCGTTCTGTTAGATAGCTGCGTTTTGGATTTTGAAGCAGATATTTCCCTGTTCTTACTGCTGTTTCTTCCATAGGCCGGTAATGGGCTGAAAACGCCTGTTTTGGGACTCTGCAGAGAAAGTGTTTGCAGACTGCTGAATCCACACACGGGTTTAACTCTGGAAGTTGGGTGCACGCATTGACAACCGTTCTGTTAGATAGCTGCGTTTTGGATTTAGGAGCAGATATTTCCCTGTGCTTACTGCTGTTTCTTCCATATGCCGGTAATGGGCTGAAAACGCCTGTTTTGGGACTCTGCAGAGAAAGTGTTTGCAGACTGCTGAATCCACACACGGGTTTAACTCTGGAAGTTGAGTGCACACATTGACAACCGTTCTGTTAGATAGCTGTGTTTTGGATTTAGAAGCAGATATTTCCCTGTGCTGACTGCTGTTTCTTCCATATGCTGGAAATGGGCTGAAAACGCCTGTTTTGGGACTCTGCAGAGAAAGTGTTTGCAGACTGCTGAATCCAAACACGGGTTTAACTCTGGAAGTTGAGTGCACACATTGACAACTGTTCTGTTAGATAGCTGCGTTTTGGATTTAGAAGCAGATATTTCCCTGTGCTTACTGCTGTTTCTTCCATATGCCGGTAATGGGCTGAAAACGCCTGTTTTGGGACTCTGCAGAGAAAGTGTTTGCAGACTGCTGAATCCACACACGGGTTTAACTCTGGAAGTTGAGTGCACACATTGACAACCGTACTGTTAGATAGCTGCGTTTTGGATTTAGAAGCAGATATTTCCCTGTGCTTACTGCTCTTTCTTCCATATGCCGGTAACGGGCTGAAAACGCCTGTTTGGGGTCTCTGCAGAGAAAGTGTTTGCAGACTGCTGAATCCACACACGGGTTTAACTCTGGAAGTTGAGTGCACACATTGACAACCATTCTGTTAGATAGCTGCGTTTTGGATTTAGAAGCAGATATTTCCCTGTGCTGACTGCTGTTTCTTCCATATGCCGGTAATGGGCTGAAAACGCCTGTTTTGGGACTCTGCAGAGAAAGTGTTTGCAGACTGCTGAATCCACACACGGGTTTAACTCTGGAAGTTGAGTGCACACATTGACAACCGTTATGTTAGATAGCTGCGTTTTGGATTTAGAAGCAGATATTTCCCTGTACTTACTGCTGTTTCTTCCATATGCCGGTAAAGGGCTGAAAACGCCTGTTTTGGGACTCTGCAGAGAAAGTGTTTGCAGACTGCTGAATCCACACACGGGTTTAACTCTGGAAGTTGAGTGCACACATTGACAACCGTTCTGTTAGATAGCTGCGTTTTGGATTTAGAAGCAGCTATTTCCCTGTGCTTACTGCTGTTTCTTCCATATGCCGGTAATGGGCTGAAAACGCCTGTTTTGGGACTCTGCAGAGAAAGTGTTTGCAGACTGCTGAATCCACACACGGGTTTAACTCTGGAAGTTGAGTGCACACATTGACAACCGTTCTGTTAGATAGCTGCGTTTTGGATTTAGAAGCAGATATTTCCCTGGGCTTACTGCTGTTTCTTCCATATGCCGGTAATGGGCTGAAAACGCCTGTTTTGGGACTATGCAGAGAAAGTGTTTGCAGACTGCTGAATCCACACACGGGTTTAACTCTGGAAGTTGAGTGCACACATTGACAACCGTTCTGTTAGATAGCTGTGTTTTGGATTTAGAAGCAGATATTTCCCTGTGCTTACTGCTGTTTCTTCCATATGCCGGTAATGGGCTGAAAACGCCTGTTTTGGGGCTCTGCACAGAAAGTGTTTGCAGACTGCTGAATCCACACACCGGTTTAACTCTGGAAGTTGAGTGCACACATTGACAACCGTTCTCTTAGATAGCTGCGTTTTGGATTTAGAAGCAGATATTTCCCTGGGCTTACTGCTGTTTCTTCCATATGCCGGTAATGGGCTGAAAACGCCTGTTTTGGGACTCTGCCGAGAAAGTGTTTGCAGACTGCTGAATCCACACACGGGTTTAACTCTGGAAGTTGAGTGCACACATTGACAACCGTTCTGTTAGATAGCTGCGTTTTGGATTTAGAAGCAGATATTTCCCTGTGCTGACTGCTGTTTCTTCCATATGCCGGTAAAGGGCTGAAAACGCCTGTTTTGGGACTCTGCAGAGAAAGTGTTTGCAGACTGCTGAATCCACACACGGGTTTAACTCTGGAAGTTGAGTGCACACATTGACAACCGTTCTGTTAGATAGCTGCGTTTTGGATTTAGAAGCAGATATTTCCCTGTGCTGACTGCTGTTTCTTCCATATGCCGGTAATGGGCTGAAAACGCCTGGTTTGGGACTCTGCAGACAAAGAGTTTGCAGACTGCTGAATCCACACACGGGTTTAACTCTGGAAGTTGAGTGCGCACATTGACAACCGTTCTGTTAGATAGCTGCGTTTTGGATTTAGAAGCAGATATTTCCCTGGGCTTACTGCTGTTTCTTCCCTATGCCGGTAATGGGCTGAAAACGCCTGTTTTGGGACTCTGCAGAGAAAGTGTTTGCAGACTGCTGAATCCACACACGGGTTTAACTCTGGAAGTTGAGTGCACACATTGACAACCGTTCTGTTAGATAGGTGCGTTTTGGATTTAGAAGCAGATATTTCCCTGTGCTGACTGCTGTTTCTTCCATATGCCGGTAATGGGCTGAAAACGCCTGTTTTGGGACTCTGCAGAGAAAGTGTTTGCAGACTGCTGAATCCACACACGGGTTTAACTCTGAACGTTGAGTGCACACATTGACAGCCGTTCTGTTAGATAGCTGCGTTTTGGATTTAGAAGCAGATATTTCCCTGTGCTTACTGCTGTTTCTTCCATATGCGGGTAATGGGCTGAAAACGCCTGTTTTGGGACTCTGCAGAGAAAGTGTTTGCAGACTGCTGAATCCACACACGGGTTTAACTCTGGAAGTTGAGTGCACACATTGACAACCGTTCTGTTAGATAGCTGCGTTTTGGATTTAGAAGCAGATATTTCCCTGTGCTGACTGCTGTTTCTTCCATATGCCGGTAATGGGCTGAAAACGCCTGTTTTGGGACTCTGCAGAGAAAGTGTTTGCAGACTGCTGAATCCACACACGGGTTTAACTCTGGAAGTTGAGTGCACACATTGACAACCGTTCTGTTAGATAGCTGCGTTTTGGATTTAGAAGCAGATATTTTCCTGTGCTTACAGCTGTTTCTTCCATATGCCGGTAACGGGCTGAAAACGCCTGTTTTGGGTCTCTGCAGAGAAAGTGTGTGCATACTGCTGAATCCACCCACGGGTTTAACTGTGGAAGTTGAGTGCACACATTGACAACCGTTCTGTTAGATAGCTGCGTTTTGGATTTTGAAGCAGATATTTCCCTGTGCTGACTGCTGTTTCTTCCATATGCCGGTAATGGGCTGAAAACGCCTGTTTTGGGACTCTGCAGAGAAAGTGTTTGCAGACTGCTGAATCCACACACGGGTTTAACTCTGGAAGTTGAGTGCACACATTGACAACCGTTCTGTTAGATAGCTGCGTTTTGGATTTAGAGGCAGATATTTTCCTGTGCTTACAGCTGTTTCTTCCATATGCCGGTAACGGGCTGAAAACGCCTGTTTTGGGTCTCTGCAGAGAAAGTGTGTGCAGACTGCTGAATCCACCCACGGGTTTAACTCTGGAAGTTGAGTGCACACATTGACAACTGTTCTGTTAGATAGCTGCGTTTTGGATTTAGAAGCAGATATTTCCCTGTGCTGACTGCTGTTTCTTCCATATGCCGGTAATGGGCTGAAAACGCCTGTTTTGGGACTCTGCAGAGAAAGTGTTTGCAGACTGCTGAATCCACACACGGGTTTAACTCTGGAAGTTGGGTGCACGCATTGACAACCGTTCTGTTAGATAGCTGCGTTTTGGATTTAGGAGCAGATATTTCCCTGTGCTTACTGCTGTTTCTTCCATATGCCGGTAATGGGCTGAAAACGCCTGTTTTGGGACTCTGCAGAGAAAGTGTTTGCAGACTGCTGAATCCACACACGGGTTTAACTCTGGAAGTTGAGTGCACACATTGACAACCGTTCTGTTAGATAGCTGTGTTTTGGATTTAGAAGCAGATATTTCCCTGTGCTGACTGCTGTTTCTTCCATATGCTGGAAATTGGCTGAAAACGCCTGTTTTGGGACTCTGCAGAGAAAGTGTTTGCCGACTGCTGAATCCAAACACGGGTTTAACTCTGGAAGTTGAGTGCACACATTGACAACTGTTCTGTTAGATAGCTGCGTTTTGGATTTAGAAGCAGATATTTCCCTGTGCTGACTGCTGTTTCTTCCATATGCCGGTAATGGGCTGAAAACGCCTGTTTTGGGACTCTGCAGAGAAAGTGTTTGCAGACTGCTGAATCCACACACGGGTTTAACTCTGGAAGTTGAGTGCACACATTGACAACCGTACTGTTAGATAGCTGCGTTTTGGATTTAGAAGCAGATATTTCCCTGTGCTTACTGCTGTTTCTTCCATATGCCGGTAATGGGCTGAAAACGCCTGTTTTGGGACTCTGCAGAGAAAGTGTTTGCAGACTGCTGAATCCACACACGGGTTTAACTCTGGAAGTTGAGTGCACACATTGACAACCATTCTGTTAGATAGCTGCGTTTTGGATTTAGATGCAGATATTTCCCTGTGCTTACAGCTGTTTCTTCCATATGCCGGTAACGGGCTGAAAACGCCTGTTTTGGGACTCTGCAGAGAAAGTGTGAGCAGACTGCTGAATCCTCCCACGGGTTTAACTCTGGAAGTTGAGTGCACACATTGACAGCCGTTCTGTTAGATAGCTGCGTTTTGGATTTAGAAGCAGATATTTCCCTGTGCTTACTGCTGTTTCTTCCATATGCCGGTAACGGGCTGAAAACGCCTGTTTTGGGACTCTGGAGAGAAAGTGTTTGCAGACTGCTGAATCCACACACGGGTTTACCTCTGGAAGTTGAGTGCACACATTGACAACCGTTCTGTTAGATAGCTGTGTTTTGGATTTAGAAGCAGATATTTCCCTGTGCTGACTGCTGTTTCTTCCATATGCCGGTAATGGGCTGAAAACGCCTGTTTTGGGACTCTGCAGAGAAAGTGTTTGCAGATTCCTGAATCCACACACGGGTTTAACTCTGGAAGTTGAGTGCACACATTGACAACTGTTCTGTTAGATAGCTGCGTTTTGGATTTAGAAGCAGATATTTCCCTGGGCTTACTGCTGTTTCTTCCATATGCCGGTAATGGGCTGAAAACGCCTGTTTTGGGACTCTGCAAAGAAAGTGTTTGCAGACTGCTGAATCCTCACACGGGTTTAACTCTGGAAGTTGAGTGCACACATTGACAACCGTTCTGTTAGATAGCTGCGTTTTGGATTTAGAAGCAGATATTTCCCTCTGCTTACTGCTGTTTCTTCCATATGCCGGTAATGGCCTGAAAACGCCTGTTTTGGGACTCTGCAGAGAAAGTGTTTGCAGACTGCTGAATCCACACACGGGTTTAACTCTGGAAGTTGGGTGCACACATTGACAACTGTTCTGTTAGATAGCTGCGTTTTGGATTTAGAAGCAGATATTTTCCTGTGCTTACTGCTGTTTCTTCCATATGCCGGTAATGGGCTGAAAACGCCTGGTTTGGGACTCTGCAGAGAAAGTGTTTGCAGACTGCTGAATCCACACACGGTTTTAACTCTGGAAGTTGAGTGCACACATTGACAACCGTTCTGTTAGATAGCTGTGTTTTGGATTTAGAAGCAGATATTTCCCTGTGCTGACTGCTGTTTCTTCCCTATGCCGGAAATGGGTGAAAACGCTTGTTTTGGGACTCTGCAGAGAAAGTGTTTGCAGACTGCTGAATCCACACACGGGTTTAACTCAGGAAGTTGAGTGCACACATTGACAACTGTTCTGTTAGATAGCTGCGTTTTGGATTTAGAAGCAGATATTTCCCTGTGCTTACTGCTGTTTCTTCCATATGAGGGTAATGGGCTGAAAACGCCTGTTTTGGGACTCTGCAGAGAAAATGTTTGCAGACTGCTGAATCAACACACGGGTTTAACTCTGGATGTTGAGTGCACACATTGACAACCGTTCTGTTAGATAGCTGCGCTTTGGATTTAGAAGCAGATATTTCCCTGTGCTTACTGCTGTTTCTTCCATATGCCGGTAAAGGGCTGAAAACGCCTGTTTTGGGACTCTGCAGAGAAACTGTTTGCAGACTGCTGAATCCACACACGGGTTTAACTCTGGAACTTGAGTGCACACATTGACAACCGTTCTGTTAGATAGCTGCGTTTTGGATTTAGAAGCAGATATTTCCCTGTGCTTACTGCTGTTTCTTCCATATGCCGGTAATGGGCTGAAAACGCCTGGTTTGGGACTCTGCAGAGAATATGTTTGCAGACTGCTGAATCCACACACCAGTTTATCTCTGGAAATTGAGTGCACACATTGACAACCGTTCTGTTAGATAGCTGCGTTTTGGATTTAGAAGCAGATATTTCCCTGTGCTTACTGCTGTTTCTTCCATATGCCGGTAATGGGCTGAAAACGCCTGTTTTGGGACTCTGCAGAGAAAGTGTTTGCAGACTGCTGAATCCACACACGGGTTTAACTCTGGAAGTTGAGTGCACACATTGACAACTGTACTGTTAGATAGCTGCGTTTTGGATTTAGAAGCAGATATTTCCCTGTGCTTACTGCTGTTTCTTCCATATGCCGGTAATGGGCTGAAAACGCCTGTTTTGGGACTCTGTAGAGAAAGTGTTTGCAGACTGCTGAATCCACACACGGGTTTAACTCTGGAAGTTGAGTGCACACATTGACAACCATTCTGTTAGATAGCTGCGTTTTGGATTTAGATGCAGATATTTCCCTGTGCTTACAGCTGTTTCTTCCATATGCCGGTAACGGGCTGAAAACGCCTGTTTTGGGACTCTGCAGAGAAAGTGTGTGCAGACTGCTGAATCCTCCCACGAGTTTAACTCTGGAAGTTGAGTGCACACATTGACAGCCGTTCTGTTAGATAGCTGCGTTTTGGATTTAGAAGCAGATATTTCCCTGTGCTTACTGCTGTTTCTTCCATATGCCGGTAATGGGCTGAAAACGCCTGTTTTGGGACTCTGCAGAGAAAGTGTTTGCAGACTGCTGAATCCACACACGGGTTTAACTCTGGAAGTTGAGTGCACACATTGACAACCGTTCTGTTAGATAGCTGCGTTTTGGATTTAGAAGCAGATATTTCCCTGTGCTGACTGCTGTTTTTTCCATATGCCGGTAATGGGCTGAAAACGCCTGTTTTGGGACTCTGCAGAGAAAGTGTTTGCAGACTCCTGAACCCACACACGGGTTTAACTCTGGAAGTTGAGTGCACACATTGACAACTGTTCTGTTAGATAGCTGCGTTTTGGATTTAGAAGCAGATATTTCCCTGTGCTTACTGCTGTTTCTTCCATATGCCGGTAATGGGCTGAAAACGCCTGTTTTGGGACTCTGCAGAGAAAGTGTTTGCAGACTGCTGAATCCACACACGGGTTTAACTCTGGAAGTTGAGTGCACACATTGACAACCGTTCTGTTAGATAGCTGCGTTTTGGATTTAGAAGCAGATATTTCCCTGTGCTTACTGCTGTTTCTTCCATATGCCGGTAATGGGCTGAAAACACCTGTTTTGGGACTCTGCAGAGAAAGTGTTTGCAGACTGCTGAATCCACACACGGGTTTAACTCTGGAAGTTGAGTGCACACATTGACAACCGGTCTGTTAGATAGCTGCGTTTTGGATTTAGAAGCAGATATTTCCCTGTGCTTACTGCTGTTTCTTCCATATGCCGGTAATGGGCTGAAAACGCCTGTTTTGGGAATATGCAGAGAAAGTGTTTGCAGACTGCTGAATCCACACACGGGTTTAACTCTGGAAGTTGAGTGCACACATTGACAGCCGTTCTGTTAAATAGCTGCGTTTTGGATTTAGAAGCAGATATTTCCCTGTGCTTACTGCTGTTTCTTCCATATGCCGGTAATGGGCTGAAAACGCCTGGTTTGGGACTCTGCAGAGAAGATGTTTGCAGACTGCTGAATCCACACACCGGTTTATCTCTGGAAGTTGAGTGCACACATTGAGAACCGTTCTGTTATATAGCTGCGTTTTGGATTTAGAAGCAGATATTTCCCTGGGCTTACTACTGTTTCTTCCATATGCCGGTAATGGGCTGAAAACGCCTGTTTTGGGACTCTGCAGAGAAAGTGTTTGCAGACTGCTGAATCCACACACGGGTTTACCTCTGGAAGTTGAGTGCACACATTGACAACCGTTCTGTTAGATAGCTGCGTTTTGGATTTAGAAGCAGATATTTCCCTGTGCTGACTGCTGTTTCTTCCATATGCCGGTAATGGGCTGAAAACGCCTGTTTTGGGACTCTGCAGAGAAAGTGTTTGCAGACTCCTGAATCCACACACGGGTTTAACTCTGGAACTTGAGTGCACACATTGACAACTGTTCTGTTAGATAGCTGCGTTTTGGATTTAGAAGCAGATATTTCCCTGTGCTTACTGCTGTTTCTTCCATATGCCGGTAATGGGCTGAAAACGCCTGTTTTGGGACTCTGCAGAGAAAGTGTTTGCAGACTGCTGAATCCACACACGGGTTTAACTCTGGAAGTTGAGTGCACACATTGACAACCGTTCTGTTAGATAGCTGCGTATTGGATTTAGAAGCAGATATTTCCCTGTGCTTACTGCTGTTTCTTCCATATGCCGGTAATGGCCTGAAAACGCCTGTTTTGGGACTCTGCAGAGAAAGTGTTTGCAGACTGCTGAATCCACACACGGGTTTAACTCTGGAAGTTGGGTGCACACATTGACAACCGTTCTGTTAGATAGCTGCGTTTTGGATTTAGAAGCAGATATTTCCCTGGGCTTACTGCTGTTTCTTCCATATGCCGGTAATGGGCTGAAAACGCCTGGTTTGGGACTCTGCAGAGAAAGTGTTTGCAGACTGCTGAATCCACACACGGTTTTATCTCTGGAAGTTGAGTGCACACATTGACAACCGTTCTGTTAGATAGCTGTGTTTTGGATTTAGAAGCAGATATTTCCCTGTGCTGACTGCTGTTTCTTCCCTATGCCGGAAATGGGCTGAAAACGCCTGTTTTGGGACTCTGCAGAGAAAGTGTTTGCAGACTGCTGAATCCACACACGGGTTTAACTCTGGAAGTTGAGTGCACACATTGACAACTGTTCTGTTAGATAGCTGCGTTTTGGATTTAGAAGCAGATATTTCCCTGTGCTTACTGCTGTTTCTTCCATATGAGGGTAATGGGCTGAAAACGCCTGTTTTGGGACTCTGCAGAGAAAGTGTTTGCAGACTGCTGAATCAACACACGGGTTTAACTCTGGAAGTTGAGTGCACACATTGACAACCGTTCTGTTAGATAGCTGCGCTTTGGATTTAGAAGCAGATATTTCCCTGTGCTTACTGCTGTTTCTTCCATATGCCGGTAAAGGGCTGAAAACGCCTGTTTTGGGACTCTGCAGAGAAACTGTTTGCAGACTGCTGAATCCACACACGGGTTTAACTCTGGAAGTTGAGTGCACACATTGACAGCCGTTCTGTTAGATAGCTGCGCTTTGGATTTAGAAGTAGATATTTCCCTGTGCTTACTGCTGTTTCTTCCATATGCCAGTAATGGGCTGAAAACGCCTGGTTTGGGACTCTGCAAAGAAGATGTTTGCAGACTGCTGAATCCACACACGGGTTTATCTCTGGAAGTTGAGTGCACACATTGAGAACCGTTCTGTTAGATAGCTGCGTTTTGGATTTAGAAGCAGATATTTCCCTGGGCTTACTACTGTTTCTTCCATATGCCGGTAATGGGCTGAAAACGCCTGTTTTGGGACTCTGCAGAGAAAGTGTTTGCAGACTGCGGAATCCACAAACGGGTTTACCTCTGGAAGTTGAGTGCACACATTGACAACCGTTCTGTTAGATAGCTGCGTTTTGGATTTAGAAGCAGATATTTCCCTGTGCTGACTGCTGTTTCTTCCATATGCCGGTAATGGGCTGAAAACGCCTGGTTTGGGACTCTGCAGAGAAAGTGTTTGCAGACTGCTGAATCCACACACGGGTTTAACTCTGGAAGTTGAGTGCACACATTGACAACCGTTCTGTTAGATAGCTGCGTTTTGGATTTAGAAGCAGATATTTCCCTGGGCTTACTGCTGTTTCTTCCATATGAGGGTAATGGGCTGAAAACGCCTGTTTTGGGACTCTGCAGAGAAAATGTTTGCAGACTGCTGAATCAACACACGGGTTTAACTCTGGAAGTTGAGTGCACACATTGACAACCGTTCTGTTAGATAGCTGCGCTTTGGATTTAGAAGCAGATATTTCCCTGTGCTTACTGCTGTTTCTTCCATATGCCGGTAAAGGGCTGAAAACGCCTGTTTTGGGACTCTGCAGAGAAACTGTTTGCAGACTGCTGAATCCACACACGGGTTTAACTCTGGAAGTTGAGTGCACACATTGACAGCCGTTCTGTTAGAGAGCTGCGTTTTGGATTTAGAAGCAGATATTTCCCTGTGCTTACTGCTGTTTCTTCCATATGCCGGTAATGGGCTGAAAACGCCTGGTTTGGGACTCTGCAGAGAAGATGTTTGCAGACTGCTGAATCCACACACCAGTTTATCTCTGGAAATTGAGTGCACACATTGACAACCGTTCTGTTAGATAGCTGTGTTTTGGATTTAGAAGCAGATATTTCCCTGTGCTTACTGCTGTTTCTTCCATATGCCGGTAATGGGCTGAAAACGCCTGTTTTGGGACTCTGCAGAGAAAGTGTTTGCAGACTGCTGAATCCACACACGGGTTTAACTCTGGAAGTTGAGTGCACACATTGACAACTGTACTGTTAGATAGCTGCGTTTTGGATTTAGAAGCAGATATTTCCCTGTGCTTACTGCTGTTTCTTCCATATGCCGGTAATGGGCTGAAAACGCCTGTTTTGGGACTCTGTAGAGAAAGTGTTTGCAGACTGCTGAATCCACACACGGGTTTAACTCTGGAAGTTGAGTGCACACATTGACAACCATTCTGATAGATAGCTGCGTTTTGGATTTAGATGCAGATATTTCCCTGTGCTTACAGCTGTTTCTTCCATATGCCGGTAACGGGCTGAAAACGCCTGTTTTGGGACTCTGCAGAGAAAGTGTGTGCAGACTGCTGAATCCTCCCACGGGTTTAACTCTGGAAGTTGAGTGCACACATTGACAGCCGTTCTGTTAGATAGCTGCGTTTTGGATTTAGAAGCAGATATTTCCCTGTGCTTACTGCTGTTTCTTCCATATGCCGGTAATGGGCTGAAAACGCCTGTTTTGGGACTCTGCAGAGAAAGTGTTTGCAGACTGCTGAATCCACACACGGGTTTAACTCTGGAAGTTGAGTGCACACATTGACAACCGTTCTGTTAAATAGCTGCGTTTTGGATTTAGAAGCAGATATTTCCCTGTGCTTACTGCTGTTTCTTCCATATGCCGGTAATGGGCTGAAAACGCCTGGTTTGGGACTCTGCAGAGAAGATGTTTGCAGACTGCTGAATCCACACACCGGTTTGTCTCTGGAAGTTGAGTGCACACATTGAGACCGTTCTGTTAGATAGCTGCGTTTTGGATTTAGAAGCAGATATTTCCCTGGGCTTACTACTGTTTCTTCCATATGCCTGTAATGGGCTGAAAACGCCTGTTTTGGGACTCTGCAGAGAAAGTGTTTGCAGACTGCTGAATCCACACACGGGTTTAACTCTGGAAGTTGAGTGCACACACTGACAACCGTTCTGTTAGATAGCTGCGTTTTGGATTTAGAAGCAGATATTTCCCTGTGCTGACTGCTGTTTCTTCCATATGCCGGTAATGGGCTGAAAACGCCTGTTTTGGGACTCTGCAGAGAAAGTTTTTGCAGACTGCTGAATCCACACACGGGTTTAACTCTGGAAGTTGAGTGCACACATTGACAACCGTTCTGTTAGATAGCTGCGTTTTGGATTTAGGAGCAGATATTTCCCTGTGCTGACTGCTGTTTCTTCCATATGCCGGTAATGGGCTGAAAACGCCTGGTTTGGGACTCTGCAGAGAAAGTGTTTGCAGACTGCTGAATCCACACACGGGTTTAACTCTGGAAGTTGAGTGCACACATTGACAACCGTTCTGTTAGATAGCTGTGTTTTGGATTTAGAAGCAGATATTTCCCTGTGCTGACTGCTGTTTCTTCCATATGCCGGAAATGGGCTGAAAACGCCTGTTTTGGGACTCTGCAGAGAAAGTGTTTGCAGACTGCTGAATCCACACACGGGTTTAACTCTGGAAGTTGAGTGCACACATTGACAACTGTTCTGTTAGATAGCTGCGTTTTGGATTTAGAAGCAGATATTTCCTTGTGCTTACTGCTGTTTCTTCCATATGAGGGTAATGGGCTGAAAACGCCTGTTTTGGGACTCTGCAGAGAAAGTGTTTGCAGACTGCTGAATCAAAACACGGGTTTAACTCTGGATGTTGAGTGCACACATTGACAACCGTTCTGTTAGATAGCTGCGTTTTGGATTTAGAAGCAGATATTTCCCTGTGCTTACTGCTGTTTCTTCCATATGCCGGTAATGGGCTGAAAACGCCTGTTTTGGGACTATGCAGAGAAAGTGTGTGCAGACTGCTGAATCCACACACGGGTTTAACTCTGGAAGTTGAGTGCACACATTGACAGCCGTTCTGTTAGATAGCTGCGTTTTGGATTTAGAAGCAGATATTTCCCTGTGCTGACTGCTGTTTCTTCCATATGCCGGTAATGGGCTGAAAACGCCTGTTTTGGAACTCTGCAGAGAAACTGTTTGCAGACTGCTGAATACACACACGGGTTTAACTCTGGAAGTTGAGTGCACACATTGACAGCCGTTCTGTTAGATAGCTGCGTTTTGGATTTAGAAGCAGATATTTCCCTGTGCTTACTGCTGTTTCTTCCATATGCCGGTAATGGGCTGAAAACGCCTGTTTTGGGACTCTGCAGAGAAAGTGTTTGCAGACTGCTGAATCCACACACGGGTTTAACTCTGGAACTTGAGTGCACACATTGACAACCGTTCTGTTAGATAGCTGCGTTTTGGATTTAGAAGCAGATATTTCCCTGTGCTGACTGCTGTTTCTTCCATATGCCGGTAATGGGCTGAAAACACCCGTTTTGGGACTCTGCAGAGAAAGTGTTTGCAGACTGCTGAATCCACACACGGGTTTAACTCTGGAAGTTGAGTGCACACATTGACAACCGTTCTGTTAGATAGCTGCGTTTTGGATTTAGAAGCAGATATTTCCCTGTGCTTACTGCTGTTTCTTCCATATGCCGGTAATGGGCTGAAAACGCCTGTTTTGGGACTCTGCAGAGAAAGTGTTTGCAGACTGCTGAATCCACACACGGGTTTAACTCTGGAAGTTGAGTGCACACATTGACAGCCGTTCTGTTAAATAGCTGCGTTTTGGATTTAGAAGCAGATATTTCCCTGTGCTTACTGCTGTTTCTTCCATATGCCGGTAATGGGCTGAAAACGCCTGGTTTGGGACTCTGCAGAGAAGATGTTTGCAGACTGCTGAATCCACACACCGGTTTATCTCTGGAAGTTGAGTGCACACATTGAGACCGTTCTGTTAGATAGCTGCGTTTTGGATTTAGAAGCAGATATTTCCCTGGGCTTACTACTGTTTCTTCCATATGCCTGTAATGGGCTGAAAACGCCTGTTTTGGGACTCTGCAGAGAAAGTGTTTGCAGACTGCTGAATCCACACACGGGTTTAACTCTGGAAGTTGAGTGCACACACTGACAACCGTTCTGTTAGATAGCTGCGTTTTGGATTTAGAAGCAGATATTTCCCTGTGCTGACTGCTGTTTCTTCCATATGCCGGTAATGGGCTGAAAACGCCTGTTTTGGGACTCTGCAGAGAAAGTTTTTGCAGACTGCTGAATCCACACACGGGTTTAACTCTGGAAGTTGAGTGCACACATTGACAACCGTTCTGTTAGATAGCTGCGTTTTGGATTTAGGAGCAGATATTTCCCTGTGCTGACTGCTGTTTCTTCCATATGCCGGTAATGGGCTGAAAACGCCTGGTTTGGGACTCTGCAGAGAAAGTGTTTGCAGACTGCTGAATCCACACACGGGTTTAACTCTGGAAGTTGAGTGCACACATTGACAACCGTTCTGTTAGATAGCTGTGTTTTGGATTTAGAAGCAGATATTTCCCTGTGCTGACTGCTGTTTCTTCCATATGCCGGAAATGGGCTGAAAACGCCTGTTTTGGGACTCTGCAGAGAAAGTGTTTGCAGACTGCTGAATCCACACACGGGTTTAACTCTGGAAGTTGAGTGCACACATTGACAACTGTTCTGTTAGATAGCTGCGTTTTGGATTTAGAAGCAGATATTTCCTTGTGCTTACTGCTGTTTCTTCCATATGAGGGTAATGGGCTGAAAACGCCTGTTTTGGGACTCTGCAGAGAAAGTGTTTGCAGACTGCTGAATCAAAACACGGGTTTAACTCTGGATGTTGAGTGCACACATTGACAACCGTTCTGTTAGATAGCTGCGTTTTGGATTTAGAAGCAGATATTTCCCTGTGCTTACTGCTGTTTCTTCCATATGCCGGTAATGGGCTGAAAACGCCTGTTTTGGGACTATGCAGAGAAAGTGTTTGCAGACTGCTGAATCCACACACGGGTTTAACTCTGGAAGTTGAGTGCACACATTGACAGCCGTTCTGTTAGATAGCTGCGTTTTGGATTTAGAAGCAGATATTTCCCTGTGCTGACTGCTGTTTCTTCCATATGCCGGTAATGGGCTGAAAACGCCTGTTTTGGAACTCTGCAGAGAAACTGTTTGCAGACTGCTGAATACACACACGGGTTTAACTCTGGAAGTTGAGTGCACACATTGACAGCCGTTCTGTTAGATAGCTGCGTTTTGGATTTAGAAGCAGATATTTCCCTGTGCTTACTGCTGTTTCTTCCATATGCCGGTAATGGGCTGAAAACGCCTGGTTTGGGACTCTGCAGAGAAGATGTTTGCAGACTGCTGAATCCACACACCAGTTTATCTCTGGAAATTGAGTGCACACATTGACAACCGTTCTGTTAGATAGCTGCGTTTTGGATTTAGAAGCAGATATTTCCCTGTGCTTACTGCTGTTTCTTCCATATGCCGGTAATGGGCTGAAAACGCCTGTTTTGGGACTCTGCAGAGAAAGTGTATGCAGACTGCTGAATCCACACACGGGTTTAACTCTGGAAGTTGAGTGCACACATTGACAACCGTACTGTTAGATAGCTGCGTTTTGGATTTAGAAGCAGATATTTCCCTGTGCTTACTGCTGTTTCTTCCATATGCCGGTAATGGGCTGAAAACGCCTGTATTGGGACTCTGCAGAGAAACTGTTTGCAGACTGCTGAATCCACACACGGGTTTAACTCTGGAAGTTGAGTGCACACATTGACAACCATTCTGTTAGATAGCTGCGTTTTGGATTTAGATGCAGATATTTCCCTGTGCTTACAGCTGTTTCTTCAATATGCCGGTAACGGGCTGAAAACGCCTGTTTTGGGACTCTGCAGAGAAAGTGTTTGCAGACTGCTGAATCCTCCCACGGGTTTAACTCTGGAAGTTGAGTTCACACATTGACAACCGTTCTGTTAGATAGCTGCGTTTTGGATTTAGAAGCAGATATTTCCCTGTGCTTACTGCTGTTTCTTCCATATGCCGGTAATGGGCTGAAAACGCCTGTTTTGGGACGCTGCAGAGAAAGTGTTTGCAGACTGCTGAATCCACACACGGGTTTAACTCTGGAAGTTGAGTGCACACATTGACAACCGTTCTGTTAGATAGCTGCGTTTTGGATTTAGAAACAGATATTTCCCTGTTCTTACTGCTGTTTCTTCCATATGCCGGTAATGGGCTGAAAACGCCTGGTTTGGGACTCTGCAGAGAAAGTGTTTGCAGACTGCTGAATCCACACACGGGATTAACTCTGGAAGTTGAGTGCACCCATTGACAACCGTTCTGTTAGATAGCTGCGTTTTGGATTTAGAAGCAGATATTTCCCTGTGCTGACTGCTGTTTCTTCCATATGCCGGTAATGGGCTGAAAACGCCTGTTTTGGGACTCTGCAGAGAAAGTGTTTGCAGACTGCTGAATCCACACACGGGTGTAACTCTGGAAGTTGAGTGCACACATTGACAACTGTTCTGTTAGATAGCTGCGTTTTGGATTTAGAAGCAGATATTTCCCTGTGCTTACTGCTGTTTCTTCCTTATGCCGGTAATGGGCTGAAAACGCCTGTTTTGGGACTCTGAAGAGAAAGTGTTTGCACACTGCTCAATGCACACACGGGTTTAACTCTGGAAGTTGAGTGCACACATTGACAACCGTTCTGTTAGATAGCTGCGTTTTGGATTTAGAAGCAGATATTTCCCTGTGCTTACTGCTGTTTCTTCCATATGCCGGTAATGGGCTGAAAACGCCTGTTTTGGGACTCTGAAGAGAAAGTGTTTGCACACTGCTCAATGCACACACGGGTTTAACTCTGGAAGTTGAGTGCACACATTGACAACCGTTCTGTTAGATAACTGCGTTTTGGATTTAGAAGCAGATATTTCCCTGTGCTGACTGCTGTTTCTTCCATATGCCGGTAATGGGCTGAAAACGCCTGTTTTGGGACTCTGCAGAGAAAGTGTTTGCAGACTGCTGAATCCACACACGGGTTTAACTCTGGAAGTTGAGTGCACACATTGACAACCATTCTGTTAGATAGCTGCGTTTTGGATTTAGAAGCAGATATTTCCCTGTGCTTACTGCTGTTTCTTCCTTATGCCGGTAATGGGCTGAAAACGCCTGTTTTGGGACTCTGCAGAGAAAGTGTTTGCAGACTGCTGAATCCACACAAGGGTTTAACTCTGGAAGCTGAGTGCACACATTGACAACCGTTCTGTTAGATAGCTGCGTTTTGGATTTAGAAGCAGATATTTCCCTGTGCTTACTGCTATTTCTTCCATATGCCGGTAATGGGCTGAAAACGCCTGTTTTGGGACTCTGCACAGAAAGTGTTTGCAGACTGCTGAATCCACACACGGGTTTAACTCTGGAAGTTGAGTGCACACATTGACAACCGTTCTGTTAGATAGCTGCGTTTTGGATTTAGAAGCAGATATTTCCCTGTGCTTACTGCTGTTTCTTATATATGTCGGTAATGGGCTGAAAACACCTGTTTTGGGACTCTGCAGAGAAAGTGTTTGCAGACTGCTGAATCCACACACGGGTTTAACTCTGGAAGTTGAGTGCACACATTGACAGCCGTTCTGTTAGATAGCTGCGTTTTGGATTTAGAAGCAGATATTTCCCTGGGCTTACTGCTGTTTCTTCCATATGCCGGTAATGGGCTGAAAACGCCTGGTTTGGGACTCTGCAGAGAAGATGTTTGCAGACTGCTGAATCCACACACCGGTTTATCTCTGGAAGCTGAGTGCACACATTGAGAACCGTTCTGTTAGATAGCTGCGTTTTGGATTTAGAAGCAGATATTTCCCTGGGCTTACTGCTGTTTCTTCCATATGCCGGTAATGGGCTGAAAACGCCTGGTTTGGGACTCTGCAGAGAAGATGTTTGCAGACTGCTGAATCCACACACCGGTTTATCTCTGGAAGCTGAGTGCACACATTGAGAACCGTTCTGTTAGATGGCTGCGTTTTGGATTTAGAAGCAGATATTTCCCTGTGCTTACTACTGTTTCTTCCATATGCCGGTAATGGGCTGAAAACGCCTGTTTTGGGACTCTGCAGAGAAAGTGTTTGCAGACTGCTGAATCCACACACGGGTTTAACTCTGGAAGTTGAGTGCACACATTGACAACCGTTCTGTTAGATAGCTGCGTTTTGGATTTAGAAGCAGATATTTCCCTGTGCTTACTGCTGTTTCTTCCATATGCCGGGAATGGGCTGAAAACACCTGTTTTGGGACTCTGCAGAGAAAGTGTTTGCAGACTGCTGAATCCACACACGGGTTTAACTCTGGAAGTTGAGTGCACACATTGACAGCCGTTCTGTTAGATAGCTGCGTTTTGGATTTAGAAGCAGATATTTCCCTGTGCTTACTGCTGTTTCTTCCATATGCCGGTAATGGGCTGAAAACGCCTGTTTTGGGGCTCTGCACAGAAAGGGTTTGCAGACTGCTGAATCCACACACGGGTTTAACTCTGGAAGTTGAGTGCACACATTGACAACCGTTCTGTTAGATATCTGCGTTTTGGATTTAGAAGCAGATATTTCCCTGTGCTGACTGCTGTTTCTTCCATATGCCGGTAATGGGCTGAAAACGCCTGTTTTGGGACTCTGCAGAGAAAGTGTTTGCAGACTGCTGAATCCACACACGGGTTTAACTCTGGAAGTTGAGTGCACACATTGACAACCGTTCTGTTAGATAGCTGCGTTTTGGATTTAGAAGCAGATATTTCCCTGTGCTGACTGCTGTTTCTTCCATATGCCGGTAATGGGCTGAAAACGCCTGTTTTGGGACTCTGCAGAGAAAGTGTTTGCAGACTGCTGAATCCACACACGGGTTTAACTCTGGAAGTTGAGTGCACACATTGACAACCGTTCTGTTAGATAGCTGCGTTTTGGATTTAGAAACAGATATTTCCCTGTGCTTACTGCTGTTTCTTCCATATGCCGGTAATGGGCTGAAAACGCCTGGTTTGGGACTCTGCAGAGAAAGTGTTTGCAGACTGCTGAATCCACACACGGGATTAACTCTGGAAGTTGAGTGCACCCATTGACAACCGTTCTGTTAGATAGCTGCGTTTTGGATTTAGAAGCAGATATTTCCCTGTGCTGACTGCTGTTTCTTCCATATGCCGGTAATGGGCTGAAAACGCCTGTTTTGGGACTCTGCAGAGAAAGTGTTTGCAGACTGCTGAATCCACACACGGGTTTAACTCTGGAAGTTGAGTGCACACATTGACAACCGTTCTGTTAGATAGCTGCGTTTTGGATTTATAAGCAGATATTTCCCTGTGCTTACAGCTGTTTCTTCCATATGCCGGTAACGGGCTGAAAACGCCTGTTTTGGGACTCTGCAGAGAAAGTGTGTGCAGACTCCTGAATCCTCCCACGGGTTTAACTCTGGAAGTTGAGTGCACACATTGACAACCGTTCTGTTAGATAGCTGCGTTTTGGATTTAGAAGCAGATATTTCCCTGTGCTTACTACTGTTTCTTCCATATGCCGGTAATGGGCTGAAAACGCCTGTTTTGGGACTCTGCAGAGAAAGTGTTTGCAGACTGCTGAATCCACACACGGGTTTAACTCTGGAAGTTGAGTGCACACATTGACAACCGTTCTGTTAGATAGCTGCGTTTTGGATTTAGAAGCAGATATTTCCCTGTGCTTACTGCTGTTTCTTCCATATGCCGGGAATGGGCTGAAAACACCTGTTTTGGGACTCTGCAGAGAAAGTGTTTGCAGACTGCTGAATCCACACACGGGTTTAACTCTGGAAGTTGAGTGCACACATTGACAGCCGTTCTGTTAGATAGCTGCGTTTTGGATTTAGAAGCAGATATTTCCCTGTGCTTACTGCTGTTTCTTCCATATGCCGGTAATGGGCTGAAAACGCCTGTTTTGGGGCTCTGCACAGAAAGGGTTTGCAGACTGCTGAATCCACACACGGGTTTAACTCTGGAAGTTGAGTGCACACATTGACAACCGTTCTGTTAGATATCTGCGTTTTGGATTTAGAAGCAGATATTTCCCTGTGCTGACTGCTGTTTCTTCCATATGCCGGTAATGGGCTGAAAACGCCTGTTTTGGGACTCTGCAGAGAAAGTGTTTGCAGACTGCTGAATCCACACACGGGTTTAACTCTGGAAGTTGAGTGCACACATTGACAACCGTTCTGTTAGATAGCTGCGTTTTGGATTTAGAAGCAGATATTTCCCTGTGCTGACTGCTGTTTCTTCCATATGCCGGTAATGGGCTGAAAACGCCTGTTTTGGGACTCTGCAGAGAAAGTGTTTGCAGACTGCTGAATCCACACACGGGTTTAACTCTGGAAGTTGAGTGCACACATTGACAACCGTTCTGTTAGATAGCTGCGTTTTGGATTTAGAAACAGATATTTCCCTGTGCTTACTGCTGTTTCTTCCATATGCCGGTAATGGGCTGAAAACGCCTGGTTTGGGACTCTGCAGAGAAAGTGTTTGCAGACTGCTGAATCCACACACGGGATTAACTCTGGAAGTTGAGTGCACCCATTGACAACCGTTCTGTTAGATAGCTGCGTTTTGGATTTAGAAGCAGATATTTCCCTGTGCTGACTGCTGTTTCTTCCATATGCCGGTAATGGGCTGAAAACGCCTGTTTTGGGACTCTGCAGAGAAAGTGTTTGCAGACTGCTGAATCCACACACGGGTTTAACTCTGGAAGTTGAGTGCACACATTGACAACCGTTCTGTTAGATAGCTGCGTTTTGGATTTATAAGCAGATATTTCCCTGTGCTTACAGCTGTTTCTTCCATATGCCGGTAACGGGCTGAAAACGCCTGTTTTGGGACTCTGCAGAGAAAGTGTGTGCAGACTCCTGAATCCTCCCACGGGTTTAACTCTGGAAGTTGAGTGCACACATTGACAACCGTTCTGTTAGATAGCTGCGTTTTGGATTTAGAAGCAGATATTTCCCTGTGCTTACTACTGTTTCTTCCATATGCCGGTAATGGGCTGAAAACGCCTGTTTTGGGACTCTGCAGAGAAAGTGTTTGCAGACTGCTGAATCCACACACGGGTTTAACTCTGGAAGTTGAGTGCACACATTGACAACCGTTCTGTTAGATAGCTGCGTTTTGGATTTAGAAGCAGATATTTCCCTGTGCTTACTGCTGTTTCTTCCATATGCCGGTAATGGGCTGAAAACGCCTGTTTTGGGACTCTGCAGAGAAAGTGTTTGCAGACTGCTGAATCCACACACGGGTTTAACTCTGGAAGTTGAGTGCACACATTAACAACCGTTCTGTTAGATAGCTGCGTTTTGGATTTAGAAGCAGATATTTCCCTGTGCTTACTGCTGTTTCTTCCATATGCCGGTAATGGGCTGAAAACGCCTGGTGTGGGACTCTGCAGAGAAAGTGTTTGCAGACTGCTGAATCCACACACGGGTATAACTCTGGAAGTTGAGTGCACACATTGACAACCGTTCTGTTAGATAGCTGCGTTTTGGATTTAGAAGCAGATATTTCCCTGTGCTGACTGCTGTTTCTTCCATATGCCGGTAATGGGCTGAAAACGCCTGTTTTGGGACTCTGCAGAGAAAGTGTTTGCAGACTCCTGAATCCACACACGGGTTTAACTCTGGAAGTTGAGTGCACACATTGACAACCGTTCTGTTAGATAGCTGCGTTTTGGATTTAGAAGCAGATATTTCCCTGTGCTTACTGCTATTTCTTCCATATGCCGGTAATGGGCTGAAAACGCCTGTTTTGGGACTCTGCAGAGAAAGTGTTTGCAGAATGCTGAATCCACACACGGGTTTAACTCTGGAAGTTGAGTGCACACATTGTCAACCGTTCTGTTAGATAGCTGCGTTTTGGATTTAGAAGCAGATATTTCCCTGTGCTTACTGCTGTTTCTTATATATGTCGGTAATGGGCTGAAAACACCTGTTTTGGGACTCTGCAGAGAAAGTGTTTGCAGACTGCTGAATCCACACACGGGTTTAACTCTGGAAGTTGAGTGCACACATTGACAGCCGTTCTGTTAGATAGCTGCGTTTTGGATTTAGAAGCAGATATTTCCCTGGGCTTACTGCTGTTTCTTCCATATGCCGGTAATGGGCTGAAAACGCCTGGTTTGGGACTCTGCAGAGAAGATGTTTGCAGACTGCTGAATCCACACACCGGTTTATCTCTGGAAGCTGAGTGCACACATTGAGAACCGTTCTGTTAGATAGCTGCGTTTTGGATTTAGAAGCAGATATTTCCCTGGGCTTACTGCTGTTTCTTCCATATGCCGGTAATGGGCTGAAAACGCCTGGTTTGGGACTCTGCAGAGAAGATGTTTGCAGACTGCTGAATCCACACACCGGTTTATCTCTGGAAGCTGAGTGCACACATTGAGAACCGTTCTGTTAGATGGCTGCGTTTTGGATTTAGAAGCAGATATTTCCCTGTGCTTACTACTGTTTCTTCCATATGCCGGTAATGGGCTGAAAACGCCTGTTTTGGGACTCTGCAGAGAAAGTGTTTGCAGACTGCTGAATCCACACACGGGTTTAACTCTGGAAGTTGAGTGCACACATTGACAACCGTTCTGTTAGATAGCTGCGTTTTGGATTTAGAAGCAGATATTTCCCTGTGCTTACTGCTGTTTCTTCCATATGCCGGGAATGGGCTGAAAACACCTGTTTTGGGACTCTGCAGAGAAAGTGTTTGCAGACTGCTGAATCCACACACGGGTTTAACTCTGGAAGTTGAGTGCACACATTGACAGCCGTTCTGTTAGATAGCTGCGTTTTGGATTTAGAAGCAGATATTTCCCTGTGCTTACTGCTGTTTCTTCCATATGCCGGTAATGGGCTGAAAACGCCTGTTTTGGGGCTCTGCACAGAAAGGGTTTGCAGACTGCTGAATCCACACACGGGTTTAACTCTGGAAGTTGAGTGCACACATTGACAACCGTTCTGTTAGATATCTGCGTTTTGGATTTAGAAGCAGATATTTCCCTGTGCTGACTGCTGTTTCTTCCATATGCCGGTAATGGGCTGAAAACGCCTGTTTTGGGACTCTGCAGAGAAAGTGTTTGCAGACTGCTGAATCCACACACGGGTTTAACTCTGGAAGTTGAGTGCACACATTGACAACCGTTCTGTTAGATAGCTGCGTTTTGGATTTAGAAGCAGATATTTCCCTGTGCTGACTGCTGTTTCTTCCATATGCCGGTAATGGGCTGAAAACGCCTGTTTTGGGACTCTGCAGAGAAAGTGTTTGCAGACTGCTGAATCCACACACGGGTTTAACTCTGGAAGTTGAGTGCACACATTGACAACCGTTCTGTTAGATAGCTGCGTTTTGGATTTAGAAACAGATATTTCCCTGTGCTTACTGCTGTTTCTTCCATATGCCGGTAATGGGCTGAAAACGCCTGGTTTGGGACTCTGCAGAGAAAGTGTTTGCAGACTGCTGAATCCACACACGGGATTAACTCTGGAAGTTGAGTGCACCCATTGACAACCGTTCTGTTAGATAGCTGCGTTTTGGATTTAGAAGCAGATATTTCCCTGTGCTGACTGCTGTTTCTTCCATATGCCGGTAATGGGCTGAAAACGCCTGTTTTGGGACTCTGCAGAGAAAGTGTTTGCAGACTGCTGAATCCACACACGGGTTTAACTCTGGAAGTTGAGTGCACACATTGACAACCGTTCTGTTAGATAGCTGCGTTTTGGATTTATAAGCAGATATTTCCCTGTGCTTACAGCTGTTTCTTCCATATGCCGGTAACGGGCTGAAAACGCCTGTTTTGGGACTCTGCAGAGAAAGTGTGTGCAGACTCCTGAATCCTCCCACGGGTTTAACTCTGGAAGTTGAGTGCACACATTGACAACCGTTCTGTTAGATAGCTGTGTTTTGGATTTAGAAGCAGATATTTCCCTGTGCTTACTGCTGTTTCTTCCATATGCCGGTAATGGGCTGAAAACGCCTGTTTTGGGACTCTGCAGAGAAAGTGTTTGCAGACTGCTGAATCCACACACGGGTTTAACTCTGGAAGTTGAGTGCACACATTGACAACCGTTCTGTTAGATAGCTGCGTTTTGGATTTAGAAACAGATATTTCCCTGTGCTTACTGCTGTTTCTTCCATATTCCGGTAAAGGGCTGAAAACGCCTGGTTTGGGACTCTGCAGAGAAAGTGTTTGCAGACTGCTGAATCCACACACGGGATTAACTCTGGAAGTTGAGTGCACCCATTGACAACCGTTCTGTTAGATAGCTGCGTTTTGGATTTAGAAGCAGATATTTCCCTGTGCTGACTCCTGTTTCTTCCATATGCCGGTAATGGGCTGAAAACGCCTGTTTTGGGACTCTGCAGAGAAAGTGTTTGCAGACTCCTGAATCCACACACGGGTGTAACTCTGGAAGTTGAGTGCACACATTGACAACTGTTCTGTTAGATAGCTGCGTTTTGGATTTAGAAGCAGATATTTCCCTGTGCTTACGGCTGTTTCTTCCATATGCCGGTAATGGGCTGAAACGCCTGTTTTGGGACTCTGCAGAGAAAGTGTTTGCAGACTGCTGAATCCACACACGGGTTTAACTCTGGAAGTTGAGTGCACACATTGACAACCGTTCTGTTAGATAGCTGCGTTTTGGATTTAGAAGCAGATATTTCCCTGTGCTTACTGCTGTTTCTTCCATATGCCGGTAATGGGCTGAAAACACCTGTTTTGGGACTCTGCAGAGAAAGTGTTTGCAGACTGCTGAATCCACACACGGGTTTAACTCTGGAAGTTGAGTGCACACATTGACAACCGTTCTGTTAGATAGCTGCCTTTTGGATTTAGAAGCAGATATTTCCCTGTGCTTACTGCTGTTTCTTCCATATGCCGGTAATGGGCTGAAAACGCCTGTTTTGGGACTCTGCAGAGAAAGTGTTTGCAGACTGCTGAATCCACACACGGGTTTAACTCTGGAAGTTGAGTGCACACATTGACAGCCGTTCTGTTAAATAGCTGCGTTTTGGATTTAGAAGCAGATATTTCCCTGGGCTTACTGCTGTTTCTTCCATATGAAGGTAATGGGCAGAAAACGCCTGGTTTGGGACTCTGCAGAGAAGATGTTTGCAGACTGCTGAATCCACACACCGGTTTATCTCTGGAAGTTGAGTGCACACATTGAGAACCGTTCTGTTAGATAGCTTCGTTTTGGATTTAGAAGCAGATATTTCCCTGTGCTTACTACTGTTTCTTCCATATGCCGGTAATGGGCTGAAAACGCCTGTTTTGGGACTCTGCAGAGAAAGTGTTTGCAGACTGCTGAATCCACACACGGGTTTAACTCTGGAAGTTGAGTGCACACATTGACAACCGTTCTGTTAGATAGCTGCGTTTTGGATTTAGAAGCAGATATTTCCCTGTGCTTACTGCTGTTTCTTCCATATGCCGGTAATGGGCTGAAAACGCCTGTTTTGGGACTCTGAAGAGAAAGTGTTTGCACACTGCTCAATCCACACACGGGTTTAACTCTGGAAGTTGAGTGCACACATTGACAACCGTTCTGTTAGATAGCTGCGTTTTGGATTTAGAAGCAGATATTTCCCTGTGCTTACTGCTGTTTCTTCCATATGCCGGTAACGGGCTGAAAACGCCTGTTTTGGGACTCTGCAGAGAAAGTGTGTGCAGACTGCTGAATCCACACACGGGTTTAACTCTGGAAGTTGAGTGCACACATTGACAACCGTTCTGTTAGATAGCTGCGTTTTGGATTTAGAAGCAGATATTTCCCTGTGCTTACTGCTGTTTCTTCCATATGCCGGTAATGGGCTGAAAACGCCTGTTTTGGGACTCTGCAGAGAAAGTGTTTGCAGACTGCTGAATCCACACACGGGTTTAACTCTGGAAGTTGAGTGCACACATTGACAACCGTTCTGTTAGATAGCTGCGTTTTGGATTTAGAAGCAGATATTTCCCTGTGCTTACTGCTGTTTCTTCCATATGCCGGTAATGGGCTGAAAACGCCTGTTTTGGGACTCTGAAGAGAAAGTGTTTGCACACTGCTCAATCCACACACGGGTTTAACTCTGGAAGTTGAGTGCACACATTGACAACCGTTCTGTTAGATAGCTGCGTTTTGGATTTAGAAGCAGATATTTCCCTGTGCTTACTGCTGTTTCTTCCATATGCCGGTAACGGGCTGAAAACGCCTGTTTTGGGACTCTGCAGAGAAAGTGTGTGCAGACTGCTGAATCCACACACGGGTTTAACTCTGGAAGTTGAGTGCACACATTGACAACCGTTCTGTTAGATAGCTGCGTTTTGGATTTAGAAGCAGATATTTCCCTGTGCTTACTGCTGTTTCTTCCATATGCCGGTAATGGGCTGAAAACGCCTGTTTTGGGACTCTGCAGAGAAAGTGTTTGCAGACTGCTGAATCCACACACGGGTTTAACTCTGGAAGTTGAGTGCACACATTGACAACCGTTCTGTTTGAAAGCTGCGTTTTGGATTTAGAAGCAGATATTTCCCTGTGCTTACTGCTGTTTCTTCCATAAGCCGGTAATGGGCTGAAAACGCCTATTTTGGGACTCTGCAGAGAAAGTGTTTGCAGACTGCTGAATCCACACACGTGTTTAACTCTGGAAGTTGAGTGCACACATTAACAACCGTTCTGTTAGATAGCTGCGTTTTGGATTTAGAAGCAGATATTTCCCTGTGCTTACTGCTGTTTCTTCCATATGCCGGTAATGGGCTGAAAACGCCTGGTTTGGGACTCTGCAGAGAAAGTGTTTGCAGACTGCTGAATCCACACACGGGTTTAACTCTGGAAGTTGAGTGCACACATTGACAACCGTTCTGTTAGATAGCTGCGTTTTGGATTTAGAAGCAGATATTTCCCTGTGCTGACTGCTGTTTCTTCCATATGCCGGTAATGGGCTGAAAACGCCTGTTTTGGGACTCTGCAGAGAAAGTGTTTGCAGAATCCTGAATCCACACACGGGTTTAACTCTGGAAGTTGAGTGCACACATTGACAACTGTTCTGTTAGATAGCTGCGTTTTGGATTTAGAAGCAGATATTTCCCTGTGCTTACTGCTATTTCTTCCATATGCCGGTAATGGGCTGAAAACGCCTGTTTTGGGACTCTGCAGAGAAAGTGTTTGCAGACTGCTGAATCCACACACGGGTTTAACTCTGGAAGTTGAGTGCACACATTGACAACCGTTCTGTTAGATAGCTGCGTTTTGGATTTAGAAGCAGATATTTCCCTGTGCTTGCTGCTGTTTCTTATATATGCCGGTAATGGGCTGAAAACACCTGTTTTGGGACTCTGCAGAGAAAGTGTTTGCAGACTGCTGAATCCACACACGGGATTAACTCTGGAAGTTGAGTGCACACATTGACAGCCGTTCTGTTTGATAGCTGCGTTTTGGATTTAGAAGCAGATATTTCCCTGGGCTTACTGCTGTTTCTTCCATATGCCGGTAATGGGCTGAAAACGCCTGGTTTGGGACTCTGCAGAGAAGATGTTTGCAGACTGCTGAATCCACACACCGGTTTATCTCTGGAAGCTGAGTGCACACATTGAGAACCGTTCTGTTAGATAGCTGCATTTTGGATTTAGAAGCAGATATTTCCCTGGGCTTACTGCTGTTTCTTCCATATGCCGGTAATGGGCTGAAAACGCCTGGTTTGGGACTCTGCAGAGAAGATGTTTGCAGACTGCTGAATCCACACACCGGTTTATCTCTGGAAGATGAGTGCACACATTGAGAACCGTTCTGTTAGATAGCTGCGTTTTGGATTTAGAAGCAGATATTTCCCTGTGCTTACTACTGTTTCTTCCATATGCCGGTAATGGGCTGAAAACGCCTGTTTTGGGACTCTGCAGAGAAAGTGTTTGCAGACTGCTGAATCCACACACGGGTTTAACTCTGGAAGTTGAGTGCACACATTGACAACCGTTCTGTTAGATAGCTGCGTTTTGGATTTAGAAGCAGATATTTCCCTGTGCTTACTGCTGTTTCTTCCATATGCCGGGAATGGACTGAAAACACCTGTTTTGGGACTCTGCAGAGAAAGTGTTTGCAGACTGCTGAATCCACACACGGGTTTAACTCTGGAAGTTGAGTGCACACATTGACAGCCGTTCTGTTAGATAGCTGCGTTTTGGATTTAGAAGCAGATATTTCCCTGTGCTGACTGCTGTTTCTTCCATATGTCGGTAATGGGCTGAAAACGCCTGTTTTGGGACTCTGCAGAGAAAGTGTTTGCAGACTACTGAATCCACACACGGGTTTAACTGTGGAAGTTGAGTGCACACATTGACAACCGTTCTGTTAGATAGCTGCGTTTTGGATTTAGAAGCAGATATTTCCCTGGGCTTACTGCTGTTTCTTCCATATGCCGGTAATGGGCTGAAAACGCCTGGTTTGGGACTCTGCAGAGAAGATGTTTGCAGACTGCTGAATTCACACACCGGTTTATCTCTGGAAGCTGAGTGCACACATTGAGAACCGTTCTGTTAGACAGCTGCGTTTTGGATTTAGAAGCAGATATTTCCCTGTGCTTACTACTGTTTCTTCCATATGCCGGTAATGGGCTGAAAACGCCTGTTTTGGGACTCTGCAGAGAAAGTGTTTGCAGACTGCTGAATCCACACACGGGTTTAACTCTGGAAGTTGAGTGTACACATTGACAACCGTTCTGTTAGATAGCTGCGTTTTGGATTTAGAAGCAGATATTTCCCTGGGCTTACTGCTGTTTCTTCCATATGCCGGTAATGGGCTGAAAACGCCTGGTTTGGGACTCTGCAGAGAAGATGTTTGCAGACTGCTGAATTCACACACCGGTTTATCTCTGGAAGCTGAGTGCACACATTGAGAACCGTTCTGTTAGACAGCTGCGTTTTGGATTTAGAAGCAGATATTTCCCTGTGCTTACTACTGTTTCTTCCATATGCCGGTAATGGGCTGAAAACGCCTGTTTTGGGACTCTGCAGAGAAAGTGTTTGCAGACTGCTGAATCCACACACGGGTTTAACTCTGGAAGTTGAGTGTACACATTGACAACCGTTCTGTTAGATAGCTGCGTTTTGGATTTAGAAGCAGATATTTCCCTGTGCTGACTGCTGTTTCTTCCATATGCCGGTAATGGGCTGAAAACGCCTGTTTTGGGACTCTGCCGAGAAAGTGTTTGCAAACTGCTGAATCCACACACGGGTTTAACTCTGGAAGTTGAGTGCACACATTGACAACCGTTCTGTTAGATAGCTGCGTTTTGGATTTATAAGCAGATATTTCCCTGTGCTTACTGCTGTTTCTTCCATATGCCGGTAATGGGCTGAAAACGCCTGTTTTGGGACTCTGCAGAGAAAGTGTTTGCAGACTGCTGAATCCACACACGGGTTTAACTCTGGAAGTTGAGTGCACACATTGACAACCGTTCTGTTAGATAGCTACGTTTTGGATTTAGAAGCAGATATTTCCCTGTGCTTACCGCTGTTTCTTCCATATGCCGGGAATGGGCTGAAAACGCCTGTTTTGGGACTCTGCAGAGAAAGTGTTTGCAGACTGCTGAATCCACACACGGGTTTAACTCTGGAAGTTGAGTGCACACATTGACAACCGTTCTGTTAGATAGCTGCATTTTGGATTTAGAAGCAGATATTTCCCTGTGCTGACTGCTGTTTCTTCCA
Organism: Aotus nancymaae; assembly: GCF_030222135.1. Lineage (NCBI taxonomy): Eukaryota > Metazoa > Chordata > Mammalia > Primates > Aotidae > Aotus > Aotus nancymaae. The sequence continues at coordinate 56,318 of NW_026989043.1, forward strand.
TATGCCGGTAATGGGCTGAAAACGCCTGTTTTGGGACTCTGCAGAGAAAGTGTTTGCAGACTGCTGAATCCACACACGGGTTTAACTCTGGAAGTTGAGTGCACACATTGACAACCGTTCTGTTAGATAGCTGCGTTTTGGATTTAGAAGCAGATATTTCCCTGTGCTGATTGCTGTTTCCTCCATATGCCGGTAATGGGCTGAAAACGCCTGTTTTGGGACTCTGCAGAGAAAGTGTTTGCAGACTGCTGAATCCACACACGGGTTTAACTCTGGAAGTTGAGTGCACACACTGACAACCGTTCTGTTAGATAGCTGCGTTTTTGATTTAGAAGCAGATATTTCCCTGTGCTTACTGCTGTTTCTTCCATATGCCGGTAATGGGCTGAAAACGCCTGTTTTGGGACTCTGCAGAGAAAGTGTTTGCAGACTGCTGAATCCACACACGGGTTTAACTCTGGAAGTTGAGTGCACACATTGACAACCGTTCTGTTAGATAGCTGCGTTTTGGATTTAGAAGCAGATATTTCCCTGTGCTTACTGCTGTTTCTTCCATATGCCGGTAATGGGCTGAAAACGCCTGTTTTGGGACTCTGCAGAGAAAGTGTTTGCAGACTGCTGAATCCACACACGGGTTTAACTCTGGAAGTTGAGTGCACACATTGACAAACGTTCTGTTAGATAGCTGCGTTTTGGATTTAGAAGCAGATATTTCCCTGTGCTTACAGCTGTTTCTTCCATATGCCGGTAACGGGCTGAAAACGCCTGTTTTGGGACTCTGCAGAGAAAGTGTGTGCAGATTGCTGAATCCACACACGGGTTTAACTCTGGAAGTTGAGTGCACACACTGACAACCGTTCTGTTAGATAGCTGCGTTTTGGATTTAGAAGCAGATATTTCCCTGTGCTTACTGCTGTTTCTTCCATATGCCGGTAATGGGCTGAAAACGCCTGTTTTGGGGCTCTGCACAGAAAGGGTTTGCATACTGCTGAATCCACACACGGGTTTAACTCTGGAAGTTGAGTGCACACATTGACAACCGTTCTGTTAGATAGCTGCGTTTTGGATTTAGAAGCAGATATTTCCCTGTGCTTACTGCTGTTTCTTCCATATGCCGGTAATGGGCTGAAAACGCCTGTTTTGGGACTCTGCAGAGAAAGTGTTTGCAGACTGCTGAATCCACACACGGGTTTAACTCTGGAAGTTGAGTGCACACATTAACAACCGTTCCGTTAGATAGCTGCATTTTGGATTTAGAAGCAGATATTTCCCTGTGCTTACTGCTGTTTCTTCCATATGCCGGTATTGGGCTGAAAACGCCTGGTTTGGGACTCTGCAGAGAAAGTGTTTGCAGACTGCTGAATCCACACACGGGTTTAACTCTGGAAGTTGAGTGCACACACTGACAACCGTTCTGTTAGATAGCTGCGTTTTGGATTTAGAAGCAGATATTTCCCTGTGCTGACTGCTGTTTCTTCCATATGCCGGTAATGGGCTGAAAACGCCTGTTTTGGGACTCTGCAGAGAAAGTGTTTGCAGAATCCTGAATCCACACACGGGTTTAACTCTGGAAGTTGAGTGCACACATTGACAACTGTTCTGTTAGATAGCTGCGTTTTGGATTTAGAAGCAGATATTTCCCTGTGCTTACTGCTATTTCTTCCATATGCCGGTAATGGGCTGAAAACGCCTGTTTTGGGACTCTGCAGAGAAAGTGTTTGCAGACTGCTGAATCCACACACGGGTTTAACTCTGGAAGTTGAGTGCACACATTGACAACCGTTCTGTTAGATAGCTGCGTTTTGGATTTAGAAGCAGATATTTCCCTGTGCTTACTGCTGTTTCTTATATATGCCGGTAATGGGCTGAAAACACCTGTTTTGGGACTCTGCAGAGAAAGTGTTTGCAGACTGCTGAATCCACACACGGGATTAACTCTGGAAGTTGAGTGCACACATTGACAGCCGTTCTGTTAGATAGCTGCGTTTTGGATTTAGAAGCAGATATTTCCCTGGGCTTACTGCTGTTTCTTCCATATGCCGGTAATGGGCTGAAAACGCCTGGTTTGGGACTCTGCAGAGAAGATGTTTGCAGACTGCTGAATCCACACACCGGTTTATCTCTGGAAGCTGAGTGCACACATTGAGAACCGTTCTGTTAGATAGCTGCGTTTTGGATTTAGAAGCAGATATTTCCCTGGGCTTACTGCTGTTTCTTCCATATGCCGGTAATGGGCTGAAAACGCCTGGTTTGGGACTCTGCAGAGAAGATGTTTGCAGACTGCTGAATCCACACACCGGTTTATCTCTGGAAGCTGAGTGCACACATTGAGAACCGTTCTGTTAGATAGCTGCGTTTTGGATTTAGAAGCAGATATTTCCCTGTGCTTACTACTGTTTCTTCCATATGCCGGTAATGGGCTGAAAACGCCTGTTTTGGGACTCTGCAGAGAAAGTGTTTGCAGACTGCTGAATCCACACACGGGTTTAACTCTGGAAGTTGAGTGCACACATTGACAACCGTTCTGTTAGATAGCTGCGTTTTGGATTTAGAAGCAGATATTTCCCTGTGCTTACTGCTGTTTCTTATATATGCCGGTAATGGGCTGAAAACACCTGTTTTGGGACTCTGCAGAGAAAGTGTTTGCAGACTGCTGAATCCACACACGGGATTAACTCTGGAAGTTGAGTGCACACATTGACAGCCGTTCTGTTAGATAGCTGCGTTTTGGATTTAGAAGCAGATATTTCCCTGGGCTTACTGCTGTTTCTTCCATATGCCGGTAATGGGCTGAAAACGCCTGGTTTGGGACTCTGCAGAGAAGATGTTTGCAGACTGCTGAATCCACACACCGGTTTATCTCTGGAAGCTGAGTGCACACATTGAGAACCGTTCTGTTAGAAAGCTGCGTTTTGGATTTAGAAGCAGATATTTCCCTGGGCTTACTGCTGTTTCTTCCATATGCCGGTAATGGGCTGAAAACGCCTGGTTTGGGACTCTGCAGAGAAGATGTTTGCAGACTGCTGAATCCACACACCGGTTTATCTCTGGAAGCTGAGTGCACACATTGAGAACCGTTCTGTTAGATAGCTGCGTTTTGGATTTAGAAGCAGATATTTCCCTGTGCTTACTACTGTTTCTTCCATATGCCGGTAATGGGCTGAAAACGCCTGTTCTGGGACTCTGCAGAGAAAGTGTTTGCAGACTGCTGAATCCACACACGGGTTTAACTCTGGAAGTTGAGTGCACACATTGACAACCGTTCTGTTAGATAGCTGCGTTTTGGATTTAGAAGCAGATATTTCCCTGTGCTTACTGCTGTTTCTTCCATATGCCGGGAATGGGCTGAAAACACCTGTTTTGGGACTCTGCAGAGAAAGTGTTTGCAGACTGCTGAATCCACACACGGGTTTAACTCTGGAAGTTGAGTGCACACATTGACAGCCGTTCTGTTAGATAGCTGCGTTTCGGATTTAGAAGCAGATATTTCCCTGTGCTGACTGCTGTTTCTTCCATATGTCGGTAATGGGCTGAAAACGCCTGTTTTGGGACTCTGCAGAGAAAGTGTTTGCAGACTGCTGAATCCACACACGGGTTTAACTCTGGAAGTTGAGTGCACACATTGACAACCGTTCTGTTAGATAGCTGCGTTTTGTATTTAGAAGCAGATATTTCCCTGGGCTTACTGCTGTTTCTTCCATATGCCGGTTATGGGCTGAAAACGCCTGTTTTGGGACTCTGCAGAGAAAGTGTTTCCAGACTGCTGAATCCACAGACGGGTTTAACTCTGGAAGTTGTGTGCACACATTGACAACCGTTCTGTTAGATAGCTGCGTTTTGGATTTAGAAACAGATATTTCCCTGTGCTTACTGCTGTTTCTTCCATATGCCAGTAAAGGGCTGAAAACGCCTGTTTTGGGGCTCTGCACAGAAAGGGTTTGCAGACTGCTGAATCCACACACGGGTTTAACTCTGGAAGTTGAGTGCACACATTGACAACCGTTCTGTTAGATAGCTGCGTTTTGGATTTAGAAGCAGATATTTCCCTGTGCTGACTGCTGTTTCTTCCATATGCCGGTAATGGGCTGAAAACGCCTGTTTTGGGACTCTGCAGAGAAATTGTTTGCAGACTGCTGAATCCACACACGGGTTTAACTCTGGAAGTTGAGTGCACACATTGACAACCGTTCTGTTAGATAGCTGCGTTTTGGATTTAGAAGCAGATATTTCCCTGTGCTGACTGCTGTTTCTTCCATATGCCGGTAATGGGCTGAAAACGCCTGTTTTGGGACTCTGCCGAGAAAGTGTTTGCAAACTGCTGAATCCACACACGGGTTTAACTCTGGAAGTTGAGTGCACACATTGAAAACCGTTCTGTTAGATAGCTGCGTTTTGGATTTATAAGCAGATATTTCCCTGTGCTTACTGCTGTTTCTTCCATATGCCGGTAATGGGCTGAAAACGCCTGTTTTGGGACTCTGCATAGAAAGTGTTTGCAGACTGCTGAATCCACACACGGGTTTAACTCTGGAAGTTGAGTGCACACATTGACAACGGTTCTGTTAGATAGCTGCGTTTTGGATTTAGAAGCAGATATTTCCCTGGGCTTACTGCTGTTTCTTCCATATGCCGGTAATGGGCTGAAAACGCCTGTTTTGGGACTCTGAAGAGAAAGTGTTTGCAGACTGCTGAATCCACACACGGGTTTAACTCTGGAAGCTGAGTGCACACATTGACAACCGTTCCGTTAGATAGCTGCGTTTTGGATTTAGAAGCAGATATTTCCCTGTGCTGACTGCTGTTTCTTCCATATGCCGGTAATGGGCTGAAAACGCCTGGTTTGTGACTCTGCAGAGAAGATGTTTGCAGACTGCTGAATCCACACACCGGTTTATCTCTGGAAGTTGAGGGCACACATTGACAACCGTTCTGTTAGATAGCTGCGTTTTGGATTTAGAAGCAGATATTTCCCTGTGCTTACTGCTGTTTCTTCCATATGCCGGTAATGGGCTGAAAACGCCTGTTTTGGGACTCTGCAGAGAAAGTGTTTGCAGACTGCTGAATCCACACACGGGTTTAACTCTGGAAGTTGAGTGCACACATTGACAACCGTTCTGTTAGATAGCTACGTTTTGGATTTAGAAGCAGATATTTCCCTGTGCTTACCGCTGTTTCTTCCATATGCCGGGAATGGGCTGAAAACGCCTGTTTTGGGACTCTGCAGAGAAAGTGTTTGCAGACTGCTGAATCCACACACGGGTTTAACTCTGGAAGTTGAGTGCACACATTGACAACCGTTCTGTTAGATAGCTGCGTTTTGGATTTAGAAGCAGATATTTCCCTGTGCTGACTGCTGTTTCTTCCATATGCCGGTAATGGGCTGAAAACGCCTGTTTTGGGACTCTGCAGAGAAAGTGTTTGCAGACTGCTGAATCCACACACGGGTTTAACTCTGGAAGTTGAGTGCACACATTGACAACCGTTCTGTTAGATAGCTGCGTTTTGGATTTAGAAGCAGATATTTCCCTGTGCTGATTGCTGTTTCCTCCATATGCCGGTAATGGGCTGAAAACGCCTGTTTTGGGACTCTGCAGAGAAAGTGTTTGCAGACTGCTGAATCCACACACGGGTTTAACTCTGGAAGTTGAGTGCACACACTGACAACCGTTCTGTTAGATAGCTGCGTTTTTGATTTAGAAGCAGATATTTCCCTGTGCTTACTGCTGTTTCTTCCATATGCCGGTAATGGGCTGAAAACGCCTGTTTTGGGACTCTGCAGAGAAAGTGTTTGCAGACTGCTGAATCCACACACGGGTTTAACTCTGGAAGTTGAGTGCACACATTGACAACCGTTCTGTTAGATAGCTGCGTTTTGGATTTAGAAGCAGATATTTCCCTGTGCTTACTGCTGTTTCTTCCATATGCCGGTAATGGGCTGAAAACGCCTGGTTTGGGACTCTGCAGAGAAAGTGTTTGCAGACTGCTGAATCCACACACCGGTTTACCTCTGGAAGTTGAGTGCACACATTGACAACCGTTCTGTTAGATAGCTGCGTTTTGGATTTAGAAGCAGATATTTCCCTGTGCTGAATGCTGTTTCTTCCATATGCCGGTAATGGGCTGAAAACGCCTGGTTTGGGACTCTGCACAGAAAGTGTTTGCAGACTGCTGAATCCACACACGGGTTTAACTCTGGAAGTTGAGTGCACACACTGACAACGGTTCTGTTAGATAGCTGCATTTTGGATTTAGAAGCAGATATTTCCCTGTGCATACAGCTGTTTCTTCCATATGCCGGTAATGGGCTGAAAACGCCTGTTTGGGGACTATGCAGAGAAAGTGTTTGCAGACTGCTGAATCCACACAGGGGTTTAACTATGGAAGTTGAGTGCACACATTGACAACCGTTCTGTTAGATAGCTGCGTTTTGGATTTAGAAGCAGATATTTCCCTGTGCTTACTGCTGTTTCTTCCATATGCCGGTAATGGGCTGAAAACGCCTGTTTTGGGACTCTGCAGAGAAAGTGTTTGCAGACTGCTGAATCCACACACGGGTTTAACTCTGGAAGTTGAGTGCACACATTGACAACCGTTCTGTTAGATAGCTGCGTTTTGGATTTAGAAGCAGATATTTCCCTGTGCTTACAGCTGTTTCTTCCATATGCCGGTAACGGGCTGAAAACGCCTGTTTTGGGACTCTGCAGAGAAAGTGTGTGCAGATTGCTGAATCCACACACGGGTTTAACTCTGGAAGTTGAGTGCACACACTGACAACCGTTCTGTTAGATATCTGCGTTTTGGATTTAGAAGCAGATATTTCCCTGTGCTGACTGCTGTTTCTTCCATATGCCGGTAATGGGCTGAAAACGCCTGTTTTGGGACTCTGCAGAGAAAGTGTTTGCAGACTGCTGAATCCACACACGGGTTTAACTCTGGAAGTTGAGTGCACACATTGACAACCGTTCTGTTAGAAAGCTGCGTTTTGGATTTAGAAGCAGATATTTCCCTGGGCTTACTGCAGTTCCTTCCGTATGCCGGTAATGGGCTGAAAACGCCTGTTTTGGGACTCTGCAGAGAAAGTGTTTGCAGACTGCTGAATCCACACACGGGTTTAACTCTGGAAGTTGAGTGCACACATTGACAACCGTTCTGTTAGATAGCTGCGTTTTGGATTTAGAAGCAGATATTTCCCTGGGCTTACTGCTGTTTCTTCCATATGCCGGTAATGGGCTGAAAACTCCTGTTTTGTGACTCTGCAGGGAAAGTGTTTGCAGACTGCTGAATCCACACACGGGTTTAACTCTGGAAGTTGAGTGCACACATTGACAACCGTTCTGTTAGATAGCTGCGTTTTGGATTTAGAAGCAGATATTTCCCTGGGCTTACTGCTGTTTCTTCCATATGCCGGTAATGGGATGAAAACGCCTGTTTTGGGACTCTGCAGAGAAAGTGTTTGCAGACTGCTGAATCCACACACGGGTTTAACTCTGGAAGTTGTGTGCACACATTGACAACCGTTCTGCTAGATAGCTGCGTTTTGGATTTAGAAGCAGATATTTCCCTGTGCTTACTGCTGTTTCTTCCATATGCCGGTAATGGGCTGAAAACGCCTGTTTTGGGACTCTGCAGAGAAAGTGTTTGCAGACTGCTGAATCCACACACGGGTTTAACTCTGGAAGTTGAGTGCACACACTGACAACCGTTCTGTTAGATAGCTGCGTTTGGATTTAGAAGCAGATATTTCCCTGTGCTTACTGCTGTTTCTTCCATATGCCGGTAATGGGCTGAAAACGCCTGTTTTGGGACTCTGCCGAGAAAGTGTTTGCAGACTGCTGAATCCACACACGGGTTTAACTCTGGAAGTTGAGTGCACACATTGACAACCGTTCTGTTAGATAGCTGCGTTTTGGATTTAGAAGCAGATATTTCCCTGTGCTTACTGCTATTTCTTCCATATGCCGGTAATGGGCTGAAAACGCCTGTTTTGGGACTCTGCAGAGAAAGTGTTTGCAGACTGCTGAATCCACACACGGGTTTAACTCTGGAAGTTGAGTGCACACATTGACAACCGTTCTGTTAGATAGCTGCGTTTTGGATTTAGAAGCAGATATTTCCCTGTGCTTACTGCTGTTTCTTCCATATGCCGGTAATGGGCTGAAAACACCTGTTTTGGGACTCTGCAGAGAAAGTGTTTGCAGACTGCTGAATCCACACACGGGTTTAACTCTGGAAGTTGAGTGCACACATTGACAGCCGTTCTGTTAGATAGCTGCGTTTTGGATTTAGAAGCAGATATTTCCCTGTGCTTACTGCTGTTTCTTCCATATGCCGGTAATGGCTGAAAACGCCTGTTTTGGGACTCTGCAGAGAAAGTGTTTGCAGACTGCTGAATCCACACACGGGTTTAACTCTGGAAGTTGAGTGCACACATTGACAACCGTTCTGTTAGATAGCTGCGTTTTGGATTTAGAAGCAGATATTTCCCTGTGCTGACTGCTGTTTCTTCCATATGCCGGTAATGGGCTGAAAACGCCTGTTTTGGGACTCTGCAGAGAAAGTGTTTGCAGACTGCTGAATCCACACACGGGTTTAACTCTGGAAGTTGATTGCACACATTGACAACCGTTCTGGTTGGATAGCTGCGTTTTGGATTTAGAAGCAGATATTTCCCTGGGCTTACTGCTGTTTCTTCCATATGCCGGTAATGGGCTGAAAACGCCTGTTTTGGGACTCTGCAGAGAAAGTGTTTGCAGACTGCTGAATCCACACACGGGTTTAACTCTGGAAGTTGAGTGTACACATTGAAAACCGTTCTGTTAGATAGCTGCGTTTTGGATTTAGAAGCAGATATTTCCCTGGGCTTACTGCTGTTTCTTCCATATGCCGGTTATGGGCTGAAAACGCCTGTTTTGGGACTCTGCAGAGAAAGTGTTTGCAGACTGCTGAATCCACACACGGGTTTAACTCTGGAAGTTGTGTGCACACATTGACAACCGTTCTGTTAGATAGCTGCGTTTTGGATTTAGAAGCAGATATTTCCCTGTGCTTACTGCTGTTTCTTCCATATGCCGGTAATGGGCTGAAAACGCCTGTTTTGGGGGCTCTGCACAGAAAGGGTTTGCATACTGCTGAATCCACACACGGGTTTAACTCTGGAAGTTGAGTGCACACATTGACAACCGTTCTGTTAGGTAGCTGCGTTTTGGATTTAGAAGCAGATATTTCCCTGTGCTTACTGCTGTTTCTTCCATAGGCCGGTAATGGGCTGAAAACGCCTGTTTTGGGACTCTGCAGAGAAAGTGTTTGCAGACTGCTGAATCCACACACGGGATTAACTCTGGAAGTTGAGTGCACACATTGACAGCCGTTCTGTTAGATAGCTGCGTTTTGGATTTAGAAGCAGATATTTCCCTGGGCCTTACTGCTGTTGCTTCCATATGCCGGTAATGGGCTGAAAACGCTGGTTTGGGACTCTGCAGAGAAGGATGTTTGCAGACTGCTGAATCCACACACCGGTTTATCTCTGGAAGCTGAGTGCACACATTGAGAACCGTTCTGTTAGATAGCTGCGTTTTGGATTTAGAAGCAGATATTCCCTGGGCTTACTGCTGTTTCTTCCATATGCCGGTAATGGGCTGAAAACGCCTGGTTTGGGACTCTGCAGAGAAGATGTTTGCAGACTGCTGAATCCACACACCGGGTTTATCTCTGGAAGCTGAGTGCACACATTGAGAACCGTTCTGTTAGATAGCTGCGTTTGGATTTAGAAGCAGATATTTCCCTGTGCTTACTACTGTTTCTTCCATATGCCGGTAATGGGCTGAAAACGCCTGTTTTGGGACTCTGCAGAGAAAGTGTTTGCAGACTGCTGAATCCACACACGGTTTAACTCTGGAAGTTGAGTGCACACTTGACAACCGTTCTGTTAGATAGCTGCGTTTTGGATTTAGAAGCAGATATTTCCCTGTGCTTACTGCTGTTCTTATATATGCCGGTAATGGGGCTGAAAACACCTGTTTTGGGACTCTGCAGAGAAAGTGTTTGCAGACTGCTGAATCCACACACGGGATTAACTCTGGAAGTTGAGGTGCACACATTGACAGCCGTTCTGTTAGATAGCTGCGTTTTGGATTTAGAAGCAGATATTTCCCTGGGCTTACTGCTGTTTCTTCCATATGCCGGTAATGGGCTGAAAACGCCTGGTTTGGGACTCTGCAGAGAAGATGTTTGCAGACTGCTGAATCCACACACCGGTTTATCTCTGGGAAGCTGAGTGCACACATTGAGAACCGTTCTGTTAGAAAGCTGCGTTTTGGATTTAGAAGCAGATATTTCCCTGGGCTTACTGCTGTTTCTTCCATATGCCGGTAATGGGCTGAAAACGCCTGTTTTGGGGACTCTGCAGAGAAGTGTTTGCAGACTGCTGAATCCACACACGGGTTTAACTCTGGAAGTTGAGTGCACACATTGACAACCGTTCTGTTAGATAGCTGCGTTTTGGATTTAGAAGCAGATATTTCCCTGTGCTTACTGCTGTTTCTTCCATATGCCGGGAATGGGCTGAAAACACCTGTTTTGGGACTCTGCAGAGAAAGTGTTTGCAGACTGCTGAATCCACACACGGGTTTAACTCTGGAAGTTGAGTGCACACATTGACAGCCGTTCTGTTAGATAGCTGCGTTTCGGATTTAGAAGCAGATATTTCCCTGTGCTGACTGCTGTTTCTTACATATGTCGGTAATGGGCTGAAAACGCCTGTTTTGGGACTCTGCAGAGAAAGTGTTTGCAGACTACTGAATCCACACACGGGTTTAACTGTGGAAGTTGAGTGCACACATTGACAACCGTTCTGTTAGATAGCTGCGTTTTGGATTTAGAAGCAGATATTTCCCTGTGCTTACTGCTGTTTCTTCCATATGCCGGTAATGGGCTGAAAACGCCTGGTTTGGGGACTCTGCAGAGAAGATGTTTGCAGACTGCTGAATTCACACACCGGTTTATCTCTGGAAGCTGAGTGCACACATTGAGAACCGTTCTGTTAGACAGCTGCGTTTTGGATTTAGAAGCAGATATTTCCCTGTGCTTACTACTGTTTCTTCCATATGCCGGTAATGGGCTGAAAACGCCTGTTTTGGGACTCTGCAGAGAAAGTGTTTGCAGACTGCTGAATCCACACACGGGTTTAACTCTGGAAGTTGAGTGTACACATTGACAACCGTTCTGTTAGATAGCTGCGTTTTGGATTTAGAAGCAGATATTTCCCTGGGCTTACTGCTGTTTCTTCCATATGCCGGTTATGGGCTGAAAACGCCTGTTTTGGGACTCTGCAGAGAAAGTGTTTCCAGACTGCTGAATCCACAGACGGGTTTAACTCTGGAAGTTGTGTGCACACATTGACAACCGTTCTGTTAGATAGCTGCGTTTTGGATTTAGAAGCAGATATTTCCCTGTGCTTACTGCTGTTTCTTCCATATGCCGGTAATGGGCTGAAAACGCCTGTTTTGGGGCTCTGCACAGAAAGGGTTTGCAGACTGCTGAATCCACACACGGGTTAAATCTGGAAGTTGAGTGCACACATTGACAACCGTTCTGTTAGATATCTGCGTTTTGGATTTAGAAGCAGATATTTCCCTGTGCTTACTGCTGTTTCTTCCATATGCCGGTAATGGGCTGAAAACGCCTGTTTTGGGACTCTGCAGAGAAATTGTTTGCAGACTGCTGAATCCACACACGGGTTTAACTCTGGAAGTTGAGTGCACACATTGACAACCGTTCTGTTAGATAGCTGCGTTTTGGATTTAGAAGCAGATATTTCCCTGTGCTGACTGCTGTTTCTTCCATATGCCGGTAATGGGCTGAAAACGCCTGTTTTGGGACTCTGCCGAGAAAGTGTTTGCAAACTGCTGAATCCACACACGGGTTTAACTCTGGAAGTTGAGTGCACACATTGAAAACCGTTCTGTTAGATAGCTGCGTTTTGGATTTATAAGCAGATATTTCCCTGTGCTTACTGCTGTTTCTTCCATATGCCGGTAATGGCTGAAAACGCCTGTTTTGGGACTCTGCATAGAAAGTGTTTGCAGACTGCTGAATCCACACACGGGTTTTAACTCTGGAAGTTGAGTGCACACATTGACAACGGTTCTGTTAGATAGCTGCGTTTTGGATTTAGAAGCAGATATTTCCCTGGGCTTACTGCTGTTTCTTCCATATGCCGGTAGATGGGCTGAAAACGCCTGTTTTGGGACTCTGAAGAGAAGTGTTTGCAGACTGCTGAATCCACACACGGGTTTAACTCTGGAAGCTGAGTGCACACATTGACAACCGTTCCGTTAGATAGCTGCGTTTTGGATTTAGAAGCAGATATTTCCCTGTGCTGACTGCTGTTTCTTCCATATGCCGGTAATGGGCTGAAAACGCCTGGTTTGTGACTCTGCAGAGAAGATGTTTGCAGACTGCTGAATCCACACACCGGTTTATCTCTGGAAGTTGAGGGCACACATTGACAACCGTTCTGTTAGATAGCTGCGTTTTGGGATTTAGAAGCAGATATTTCCCTGTGCTTACTGCTGTTTCTTCCATATGCCGGTAATGGGCTGAAAACGCCTGTTTTGGGACTCTGCAGAGAAAGTGTTTGCAGACTGGCTGAATCCACACACGGGTTTAACTCTGGAAGTTGAGTGCACACATTGACAACCGTTCTGTAGATAGCTACGTTTTGGATTTAGAAGCAGATATTTCCCTGTGCTTACCGCTGTTTCTTCCATATGCCGGGAATGGGGCTGAAAACGCCTGTTTTGGGACTCTGCAGAGAAAGTGTTTGCAGACTGCTGAATCCACACACGGGTTTAACTCTGGAAGTTGAGTGCACACATTGACAACCGTTCTGTTAGATAGCTGCGTTTTGGATTTAGAAGCAGATATTTCCCTGTGCTGACTGCTGTTTCTTCCATATGCCGGTAATGGGCTGAAAACGCCTGTTTTGGGACTCTGCAGAGAAAGTGTTTGCAGACTGCTGAATCCACACACGGGTTTAACTCTGGAAGTTGAGTGCACACATTGACAACCGTTCTGTTAGATAGCTGCGTTTTGGATTTAGAAGCAGATATTTCCCTGTGCTGATTGCTGGTTTCCTCCATATGCCGGTAATGGGCTGAAAACGCCTGTTTTGGGGACTCTGCAGAGAAAGTGTTTGCAGACTGCTGAATCCACACACGGGTTTAACTCTGGAAGTTGAGTGCACACACTGACAACCGTTCTGTTAGATAGCTGCGTTTTTGATTTAGAAGCAGATATTTCCCTGTGCTTACTGCTGTTTCTTCCATATGCCGGTAATGGGCTGAAAACGCCTGTTTTGGGACTCTGCAGAGAAAGTGTTTGCAGACTGCTGAATCCACACACGGGTTTAACTCTGGAAGTTGAGTGCACACATTGACAACCGTTCTGTTAGATAGCTGCGTTTTGGATTTAGAAGCAGATATTTCCCTGTGCTTACTGCTGTTTCTTCCATATGCCGGTAATGGGCTGAAAACGCCTGGTTTGGGACTCTGCAGAGAAAGTGTTTGCAGACTGCTGAATCCACACACCGGTTTACCTCTGGAAGTTGAGGTGCACACATTGACAACCGTTCTGTTAGATAGCTGCGTTTTGGATTAGGAAGCAGATATTTCCCTGTGCTGAATGCTGTTTCTTCCATATGCCGGTAATGGCTGAAAACGCCTGGTTTTGGGACTCTGCACAGAAAGTGTTTGCAGACTGCTGAATCCACACACGGGTTTAACTCTGGAAGTTGAGTGCACACACTGACAACGGTTCTGTTAGATAGCTGCATTTTGGATTTAGAAGCAGATATTTCCCTGTGCATACAGCTGTTTCTTCCATATGCCGGTAATGGGCTGAAAACGCCTGTTTGGGGACTATGCAGAGAAAGTGTTTGCAGACTGCTGAATCCACACAGGGGTTTAACTATGGAAGTTGAGTGCACACATTGACAACCGTTCTGTTAGATAGCTGCGTTTTGGATTTAGAAGCAGATATTTCCCTGTGCTTACTGCTGTTTCTTCCATATGCCGGTAATGGGCTGAAAACGCCTGTTTTGGGACTCTGCAGAGAAAGTGTTTGCAGACTGCTGAATCCACACACGGGTTTAACTCTGGAAGTTGAGTGCACACATTGACAACCGTTCTGTTAGATAGCTGCGTTTTGGATTTAGAAGCAGATATTTCCCTGTGCTTACAGCTGTTTCTTCCATATGCCGGTAACGGGCTGAAAACGCCTGTTTTGGGACTCTGCAGAGAAAGTGTGTGCAGATTGCTGAATCCACACACGGGTTTAACTCTGGAAGTTGAGTGCACACACTGACAACCGTTCTGTTAGATATCTGCGTTTTGGATTTAGAAGCAGATATTTCCCTGTGCTGACTGCTGTTTCTTCCATATGCCGGTAATGGGCTGAAAACGCCTGTTTTGGGACTCTGCAGAGAAAGTGTTTGCAGACTGCTGAATCCACACACGGGTTTAACTCTGGAAGTTGAGTGCACACATTGACAACCGTTCTGTTAGAAAGCTGCGTTTTGGATTTAGAAGCAGATATTTCCCTGGGCTTACTGCAGTTCCTTCCGTATGCCGGTAATGGGCTGAAAACGCCTGTTTTGGGACTCTGCAGAGAAAGTGTTTGCAGACTGCTGAATCCACACACGGGTTTAACTCTGGAAGTTGAGTGCACACATTGACAACCGTTCTGTTAGATAGCTGCGTTTTGGATTTAGAAGCAGATATTTCCCTGTGCTTACTGCTGTTTCTTCCATATGCCGGTAATGGGCTGAAAACTCCTGTTTTGTGACTCTGCAGAGAAAGTGTTTGCAGACTGCTGAATCCACACACGGGTTTAACTCTGGAAGTTGAGTGCACACATTGACAACCGTTCTGTTAGATAGCTGCGTTTTGGATTTAGAAGCAGATATTTCCCTGGGCTTACTGCTGTTTCTTCCATATGCCGGTAATGGGATGAAAACGCCTGTTTTGGGACTCTGCAGAGAAAGTGTTTGCAGACTGCTGAATCCACACACGGGTTTAACTCTGGAAGTTGTGTGCACACATTGACAACCGTTCTGTTAGATAGCTGCGTTTTGGATTTAGAAGCAGATATTTCCCTGTGCTTACTGCTGTTTCTTCCATATGCCGGTAATGGGCTGAAAACGCCTGTTTTGGGACTCTGCAGAGAAAGTGTTTGCAGACTGCTGAATCCACACACGGGTTTAACTCTGGAAGTTGAGTGCACACACTGACAACCGTTCTGTTAGATAGCTGCGTTTGGATTTAGAAGCAGATATTTCCCTGTGCTTACTGCTGTTTCTTCCATATGCCGGTAATGGGCTGAAAACGCCTGTTTTGGGACTCTGCCGAGAAAGTGTTTGCAGACTGCTGAATCCACACACGGGTTTAACTCTGGAAGTTGAGTGCACACATTGACAACCGTTCTGTTAGATAGCTGCGTTTTGGATTTAGAAGCAGATATTTCCCTGTGCTTACTGCTGTTTCTTCCATATGCCGGTAATGGGCTGAAAACGCCTGTTTTGGGACTCTGCAGAGAAAGTGTTTGCAGACTGCTGAATCCACACACGGGTTTAACTCTGGAAGTTGAGTGCACACATTGACAACCGTTCTGTTAGATAGCTGCGTTTTGGATTTAGAAGCAGATATTTCCCTGTGCTGACTGCTGTTTCTTCCATATGCCGGTAATGGGCTGAAAACGCCTGTTTTGGGACTCTGCAGAGAAAGTGTTTGCAGACTGCTGAATCCACACACGGGTTTATCTCTGGAAGTTGATTGCACACATTGACAACCGTTCTGTTGGATAGCTGCGTTTTGGATTTAGAAGCAGATATTTCCCTGGGCTTACTGCTGTTTCTTCCATATGCCGGTAATGGGCTGAAAACGCCTGTTTTGGGACTCTGCAGAGAAAGTGTTTGCAGACTGCTGAATCCACACACGGGTTTAACTCTGGAAGTTGAGTGTACACATTGAAAACCGTTCTGTTAGATAGCTGCGTTTTGGATTTAGAAGCAGATATTTCCCTGGGCTTACTGCTGTTTCTTCCATATGCCGGTTATGGGCTGAAAACGCCTGTTTTGGGACTCTGCAGAGAAAGTGTTTGCAGACTGCTGAATCCACACACGGGTTTAACTCTGGAAGTTGTGTGCACACATTGACAACCGTTCTGTTAGATAGCTGCGTTTTGGATTTAGAAGCAGATATTTCCCTGTGCTTACTGCTGTTTCTTCCATATGCCGGTAATGGGCTGAAAACGCCTGTTTTGGGGCTCTGCACAGAAAGGGTTTGCAGACTGCTGAATCCACACACGGGTTTAACTCTGGAAGTTGAGTGCACACATTGACAACCGTTTTGTTAGATATCTGCGTTTTGGATTTAGAAGCAGATATTTCCCTGTGCTGACTGCTGTTTCTTATACATGCCGGTAATGGGCTGAAAACGCCTGTTTTGGGACTCTGCAGAGAAATTGTTTGCAGACTGCTGAATCCACACACGGGTTTAACTCTGGAAGTTGAGTGCACACATTGACAACCGTTCTGTTAGATAGCTGCGTTTTGGATTTAGAAGCAGATATTTCCCTGTGCTGACTGCTGTTTCTTCCATATGCCGGTAATGGGCTGAAAACGCCTGTTTTGGGACTCTGCCGAGAAAGTGTTTGCAAACTGCTGAATCCACACACGGGTTTAACTCTGGAAGTTGAGTGCACACATTGACAACCGTTCTGTTAGAGAGCTGCGTTTTGGATTTAGAAGCAGATATTTCCCTGTGCTTACTGCTGTTTCTTCCATATGCCGGTAATGGGCTGAAAACGCCTGTTTTGGGACTCTGCAGAGAAAGTGTTTGCAGACTGCTGAATCCACACACGGGTTTAACTCTGGAAGTTGAGTGCACACATTAACAACCGTTCCGTTAGATAGCTGCGTTTTGGATTTAGAAGCAGATATTTCCCTGTGCTTACTGCTGTTTCTTCCATATGCCGGTAATGGGCTGAAAACGCCTGGTTTGGGGACTCTGCAGAGAAAGTGTTTGCAGACTGCTGAATCCACACACGGGTTTAACTCTGGAAGGTGAGTGCACACATTGACAACCGTTCTGTTAGATAGCTGCGTTTTGGATTTAGAAGCAGATATTTCCCTGTGCTGACTGCTGTTTCTTCCATATGCCGGTAATGGGCTGAAAACGCCTGTTTTGGGACTCTGCAGAGAAAGTGTTTGCAGACTCCTGAATCCACACACGGGTTTAACTCTGGAAGTTGAGTGCACACATTGACAACTGTTCTGTTAGATAGCTGCGTTTTGGATTTAGAAGCAGATATTTCCCTGTGCTTACTGCTATTTCTTCCATATGCCGGTAATGGGCTGAAAACGCCTGTTTTGGGACTCTGCAGAGAAAGTGTTTGCACACTGCTGAATCCACACACGGGTTTAACTCTGGAAGTTGAGTGCACACATTGACAACCGTTCTGTTAGATAGCTGCGTTTTGGATTTAGAAGCAGATATTTCCCTGTGCTTACTGCTGTTTCTTCCATATGCCGGTAATGGGCTGAAAACACCTGTTTTGGGACTCTGCAGAGAAAGTGTTTGCAGACTGCTGAATCCACACACGGGTTTAACTCTGGAAGTTGAGTGCACACATTGACAGCCGTTCTGTTAGATAGCTGCGTTTTGGATTTAGAAGCAGATATTTCCCTGTGCTTACTGCTGTTTCTTCCATATGCCGGTAATGGGCTGAAAACGCCTGTTTTGGGACTCTGCAGAGAAAGTGTTTGCAGACTGCTGAATCCACACACGGGTTTAACTCTGGAAGTTGAGTGCACACATTGACAACCGTTCTGTTAGATAGCTGCGTTTTGGATTTAGAAGCAGATATTTCCCTGGGCTTACTGCTGTTTCTTCCATATGCCGGTAATGGGCTGAAAACGCCTGGTTTGGGACTCTGCAGAGAAGATGTTTGCAGACTGCTGAATCCACACACCGGTTTATCTCTGGAAGCTGAGAGCACACATTGAGAACCGTTCTGTTAGATAGCTGCGTTTTGGATTTAGAAGCAGATATTTCCCTGTGCTTACTACTGTTTCTTCCATATGCCGGTAATGGGCTGAAAACGCCTGTTTTGGGACTCTGCAGAGAAAGTGTTTGCAGACTGCTGAATCCACACACGGGTTTAACTCTGGAAGTTGAGTGCACACATTGACAACCGTTCTGTTAGATAGCTGCGTTTTGGATTTAGAAGCAGATATTTCCCTGTGCTTACTGCTGTTTCTTCCATATGCCGGTAATGGGCTGAAAACGCCTGTTTTGGGACTCTGAAGAGAAAGTGTTTGCACACTGCTGAATCCACACACGGGTTTAACTCTGGAAGTTGAGTGCACACATTGACAACCGTTATGTTAGATAGCTGCGTTTTGGATTTAGAATCAGATATTTCCCTGTGCTGACTGCTGTTTCTTCCATATGCCGGTAATGGGCTGAAAACGCCTGTTTTGGGACTCTGCAGAGAAAGTGTTTGCAGACTGCTGAATCCACACACGGGTTTAACTCTGGAAGTTGAGTTCACAAATTGACAACCGTTCTGTTAGATAGCTGCGTTTGGATTTAGAAGCAGATATTTCCCTGTGCTTACTGCTGTTTCTTCCATATGCCGGTAATGGGCTGAAAACGCCTGTTTTGGGACTCTGCCGAGAAAGTGTTTGCAGACTGCTGAATCCACACACGGGTTTAACTCTGGAAGTTGAGTGCACACATTGACAACCGTTCTGTTAGATAGCTGCGTTTTGGATTTAGAAGCAGATATTTCCCTGGGCTTACTGCTATTTCTTCCATATGCCGGTAATGGGCTGAAAACGCCTGTTTTGGGACTCTGCAGAGAAAGTGTTTGCAGACTGCTGAATCCACACACGGGTTTAACTCTGGAAGTTGAGTGCACACATTGACAACCGTTCTGTTAGATAGCTGCGTTTTGGATTTAGAAGCAGATATTTCCCTGTGCTTACTGCTGTTTCTTCCATATGCCGGTAATGGGCTGAAAACACCTGTTTTGGGACTCTGCAGAGAAAGTGTTTGCAGACTGCTGAATCCACACACGGGTTTAACTCTGGAAGTTGAGTGCACACATTGACAGCCGTTCTGTTAGATAGCTGCGTTTTGGATTTAGAAGCAGATATTTCCCTGTGCTTACTGCTGTTTCTTCCATATGCCGGTAATGGGCTGAAAACGCCTGTTTTGGGACTCTGCATAGAACGTGTTTGCAGACTGCTGAATCCACACACGGGTTTAACTCTGGAAGTTGAGTGCACACATTGACAACCGTTCTGTTAGATAGCTGCGTTTTGGATTTAGAAGCAGATATTTCCCTGTGCTGACTGCAGTTTCTTCCATATGCCGGTAATGGGCTGAAAACGCCTGTTTTGGGACTCTGCAGAGAAAGTGTTTGCAGACTGCTGAATCCACACACGGGTTTAACTCTGGAAGTTGAGTGCACACATTGACAACCGTTCTGTTGGATAGCTGCGTTTTGGATTTAGAAGCAGATATTTCCCTGTGCTTACTGCTGTTTCTTCCATATGCCGGTAATGGGCTGAAAACGCCTGTTTTGGGACTCTGCAGAGAAAGTGTTTGCAGACTGCTGAATCCACACACGGGTTTAACTCTGGAAGTTGAGTGCACACATTGACAACCGTTCTGTTAGATAGCTGCGTTTTGGATTTAGAAGCAGATATTTCCCTGTGCTTACTGCTGTTTCTTCCATATGCCGGTAATGGGCTGAAAACGCCTGTTTTGGGACTCTGCAGAGAAAGTTTTTGCAGACTGCTGAATCCACACACGGGTTTAACTCTGGAAGTTGAGTGCACACATTGACAACCGTTCTGTTAGATAGCTGCGTTTTGGATTTAGAAGCAGATATTTCCCTGTGCTGACTGCTGTTTCTTCCATATGCCGGTAAAGGGCTGAAAACGCCTGTTTTGGGACTCTGCAGAGAAAGTGTTTGCAGACTGCTGAATCCACACACGGGTTTAACTCTGGAAGTTGAGTGCACACATTGACAGCCGTTCTGTTAGATAGCTGCGTTTTGGATTTAGAAGCAGATATTTCCCTGGGCTTACTGCTGTTTCTTCCATATGCCGGTAATGGGCTGAAAACGCCTGGTTTGGGACACTGCAGAGAAGATGTTTGCAGACTGCTGAATCCACACACCGGTTTATCTCTGGAAGTTGAGTGCACACATTGACAACCGTTCTGTTAGATAGCTGTGTTTTGGATTTAGAAGCAGATATTTCCCTGTGCTTACTGCTGTTTCTTCCATATGCCAGTAATGGGCTGAAAACGCCTGTTTTGGGACTCTGCAGAGAAAGTGTTTGCAGACTGCTGAATCCACACACGGGTTTAACTCTGGAAGTTGAGTGCACACATTGACAACCGTTCTGTTAGATAGCTACGTTTTGGATTTAGAAGCAGATATTTCCCTGTGCTTACCGCTGTTTCTTCCATATGCCAGTAATGGGCTGAAAACGCCTGTTTTGGGACTCTGCAGAGAAAGTGTTTGCAGACTGCTGAATCCACACACGGGTTTAACTCTGGAAGTTGAGTGCACACATTGACAACCGTTCTGTTAGATATCTGCGTTTTGGATTTAGAAGCAGATATTTCCCTGTGCTGACTGCTGTTTCTTATACATGCCGGTAATGGGCTGAAAACGCCTGTTTTGGGACTCTGCAGAGAAAGTGTTTGCAGACTGCTGAATCCACACACGGGTTTAACTCTGGACGTTGAGTGCACACATTGACAACCGTTCTGTTAGATAGCTGCGTTTTGGATTTAGAAGCAGATATTTCCCTGTGCTGATTGCTGTTTCCTCCATATGCCGGTAATGGGCTGAAAACGCCTGTTTTGGGACTCTGCAGAGAAAGTGTTTGCAGACTGCTGAATCCACACACGGGTTTAACTCTGGAAGTTGAGTGCACACACTGACAACCGTTCTGTTAGATAGCTGCGTTTTGGATTTAGAAGCAGATATTTCCCTGTGCTTACTGCTGTTTCTTCCATATGCCGGTAATGGGCTGAAAACGCCTGTTTTGGGACTCTGCAGAGAAAGTGTTTGCAGACTGCTGAATCCACACACGGGTTTAACTCTGGAAGTTGAGTGCACACATTGACAACCGTTCTGTTAGATAGCTGCGTTTTGGATTTAGAAGCAGATATTTCCCTGTGCTTACTGCTGTTTCTTCCATATGCCGGTAATGGGCTGAAAACGCCTGGTTTGGGACTCTGCAGAGAAAGTGTTTGCAGACTGCTGAATCCACACACCGGTTTACATCTGGAAGTTGAGTGCACACATTGACAACCGTTCTGTTAGATAGCTGCGTTTTGGATTTAGAAGCAGATATTTCCCTGTGCTGATTGCTGTTTCTTCCATATGCCAGTAATGGGCTGAAAACGCCTGGTTTGGGACTCTGCAGAGAAAGTGTTTGCAGACTGCTGAATCCACACACGGGTTTAACTCTGGAAGTTGAGTGCACACACTGACAACGGTTCTGTTAGATAGCTGCATTTTGGATTTAGAAGCAGATATTTCCCTGTGCATACAGCTGTTTCTTCCATATGCCGGTAATGGGCTGAAAACGCCTGTTTGGGGACTATGCAGTGAAAGTGTTTGCAGACTGCTGAATCCACACAGGGGTTTAACTATGGAAGTTGAGTGCACACATTGACAACCGTTCTGTTAGATAGCTGCGTTTTGGATTTAGAAGCAGATATTTCCCTGTGCTTACTGCTGTTTCTTCCATATGCCGGTAACGGGCTGAAAACGCCTGTTTTGGGACTCTGCAGAGAAAGTGTGTGCAGATTGCTGAATCCACACACGGGTTTAACTCTGGAAGTTGAGTGCACACACTGACAACCGTTCTGTTAGATAGCTGCGTTTTGGATTTAGAAGCAGATATTTCCCTGTGCTGACTGCTGTTTCTTCCATATGCCGGTAATGGGCTGAAAACGCCTGTTTTGGGACTCTGCAGAGAAAGTGTTTGCAGACTGCTGAATCCACACATGGGTTTAACTCTAGAAGTTGAGTGCACACATTGACAACCGTTCTGTTAGAAAGCTGCGTTTTGGATTTAGAAGCAGATATTTCCCTGTGCTTACTGCTGTTTCTTCCATATGCCGGTAATGGGCTGAAAACGCCTGTTTTGGGGCTCTGCACAGAAAGGGTTTGCAGACTGCTGAATCCACACACGGGTTTAACTCTGGAAGTTGAGTGCACACATTGACAACCGTTCTGTTAGATATCTGCGTTTTGGATTTAGAAGCAGATATTTCCCTGTGCTGACTGCTGTTTCTTATTTATGCCGGTAATGGGCTGAAAACGCCTGTTTTGGGACTCTGCAGAGAAATTGTTTGCAGACTGCTGAATCCACACACGGGTTTAACTCTGGAAGTTGAGTGCACACATTGACAACCGTTCTGTTAGATAGCTGCGTTTTGGATTTAGAAGCAGATATTTCCCTGTGCTGACTGCTGTTTCTTCCATATGCCGGTAATGGGCTGAAAACGCCTGTTTTGGGACTCTGCCGAGAAAGTGCTTGCAAACTGCTGAATCCACACACGGGTTTAACTCTGGAAGTTGAGTGCACACATTGACAACCGTTCTGTTAGATAGCTGCGTTTTGGATTTATAAGCAGATATTTCCCTGTGCTTACTGCTGTTTCTTCCATATGCCGGTAATGGGCTGAAAACGCCTGTTTTGGGACTCTGCATAGAACGTGTTTGCAGACTGCTGAATCCACACACGGGTTTAACTCTGGAAGTTGAGTGCACACATTGACAACCGTTCTGTTAGATAGCTGCGTTTTGGATTTAGAAGCAGATATTTCCCTGGGCTTACTGCAGTTTCTTCCATATGCCGGTAATGGGCTGAAAACGCCTGTTTTGGGACTCTGCAGAGAATGTGTTTGCAGACTGCTGAATCCCCACACGGGTTTAACTCTGGAAGTTGAGTGCACACATTGACAACCGCTCCGTTAGATAGCTGCGTTTTGGATTTAGAAGCAGATATTTCCCTGTGCTTACTGCTGTTTCTTCCATATGCCGGTAATGGGCTGAAAACGCCTGTTTTGGGACTCTGCAGAGAAAGTGTTTGCAGACTGCTGAATCCACACACGGGTTTAACTCTGGAAGTTGAGTGCACACATTGACAACCGTTCTGTTAGATAGCTGCGTTTTGGATTTAGAAGCAGATATTTCCCTGTGCTTACTGCTGTTTCTTCCATATGCCGGTAATGGGCTGAAAACGCCTGTTTTGGGACTCTGCAGAGAAAGTTTTTGCAGACTGCTGAATCCACACACGGGTTTAACTCTGGAAGTTGAGTGCACACATTGACAACCGTTCTGTTAGATAGCTGCGTTTTGGATTTAGAAGCAGATATTTCCCTGTGCTGACTGCTGTTTCTTCCATATGCCGGTAAAGGGCTGAAAACGCCTGTTTTGGGACTCTGCAGAGAAAGTGTTTGCAGACTGCTGAATCCACACACGGGTTTAACTCTGGAAGTTGAGTGCACACATTGACAGCCGTTCTGTTAGATAGCTGCGTTTTGGATTTAGAAGCAGATATTTCCCTGGGCTTACTGCTGTTTCTTCCATATGCCGGTAATGGGCTGAAAACGCCTGGTTTGGGACACTGCAGAGAAGATGTTTGCAGACTGCTGAATCCACACACCGGTTTATCTCTGGAAGTTGAGTGCACACATTGACAACCGTTCTGTTAGATAGCTGTGTTTTGGATTTAGAAGCAGATATTTCCCTGTGCTTACTGCTGTTTCTTCCATATGCCAGTAATGGGCTGAAAACGCCTGTTTTGGGACTCTGCAGAGAAAGTGTTTGCAGACTGCTGAATCCACACACGGGTTTAACTCTGGAAGTTGAGTGCACACATTGACAACCGTTCTGTTAGATAGCTACGTTTTGGATTTAGAAGCAGATATTTCCCTGTGCTTACCGCTGTTTCTTCCATATGCCGGTAATGGGCTGAAAACGCCTGTTTTGGGACTCTGCAGAGAAAGTGTTTGCAGACTGCTGAATCCACACACGGGTTTAACTCTGGAAGTTGAGTGCACACATTGACAACCGTTCTGTTAGATATCTGCGTTTTGGATTTAGAAGCAGATATTTCCCTGTGCTGACTGCTGTTTCTTATACATGCCGGTAATGGGCTGAAAACGCCTGTTTTGGGACTCTGCAGAGAAAGTGTTTGCAGACTGCTGAATCCACACACGGGTTTAACTCTGGAAGTTGAGTGCACACATTGACAACCGTTCTGTTAGATAGCTGCGTTTTGGATTTAGAAGCAGATATTTCCCTGTGCTGATTGCTGTTTCCTCCATATGCCGGTAATGGGCTGAAAACGCCTGTTTTGGGACTCTGCAGAGAAAGTGTTTGCAGACTGCTGAATCCACACACGGGTTTAACTCTGGAAGTTGAGTGCACACACTGACAACCGTTCTGTTAGATAGCTGCGTTTTGGATTTAGAAGCAGATATTTCCCTGTGCTTACTGCTGTTTCTTCCATATGCCGGTAATGGGCTGAAAACGCCTGTTTTGGGACTCTGCAGAGAAAGTGTTTGCAGACTGCTGAATCCACACACGGGTTTAACTCTGGAAGTTGAGTGCACACATTGACAACCGTTCTGTTAGATAGCTGCGTTTTGGATTTAGAAGCAGATATTTCCCTGTGCTTACTGCTGTTTCTTCCATATGCCGGTAATGGGCTGAAAACGCCTGGTTTGGGACTCTGCAGAGAAAGTGTTTGCAGACTGCTGAATCCACACACCGGTTTACATCTGGAAGTTGAGTGCACACATTGACAACCGTTCTGTTAGATAGCTGCGTTTTGGATTTAGAAGCAGATATTTCCCTGTGCTGATTGCTGTTTCTTCCATATGCCAGTAATGGGCTGAAAACGCCTGGTTTGGGACTCTGCAGAGAAAGTGTTTGCAGACTGCTGAATCCACACACGGGTTTAACTCTGGAAGTTGAGTGCACACACTGACAACGGTTCTGTTAGATAGCTGCATTTTGGATTTAGAAGCAGATATTTCCCTGTGCATACAGCTGTTTCTTCCATATGCCGGTAATGGGCTGAAAACGCCTGTTTGGGGACTATGCAGTGAAAGTGTTTGCAGACTGCTGAATCCACACAGGGGTTTAACTATGGAAGTTGAGTGCACACATTGACAACCGTTCTGTTAGATAGCTGCGTTTTGGATTTAGAAGCAGATATTTCCCTGTGCTTACTGCTGTTTCTTCCATATGCCGGTAACGGGCTGAAAACGCCTGTTTTGGGACTCTGCAGAGAAAGTGTGTGCAGATTGCTGAATCCACACACGGGTTTAACTCTGGAAGTTGAGTGCACACACTGACAACCGTTCTGTTAGATAGCTGCGTTTTGGATTTAGAAGCAGATATTTCCCTGTGCTGACTGCTGTTTCTTCCATATGCCGGTAATGGGCTGAAAACGCCTGTTTTGGGACTCTGCAGAGAAAGTGTTTGCAGACTGCTGAATCCACACATGGGTTTAACTCTAGAAGTTGAGTGCACACATTGACAACCGTTCTGTTAGAAAGCTGCGTTTTGGATTTAGAAGCAGATATTTCCCTGGGCTTACTGCTGTTTCTTCCATATGCCGGTAACGGGCTGAAAACGCCTGTTTTGGGACTCTGCAGAGAAAGTGTGTGCAGATTGCTGAATCCACACACGGGTTTAACTCTGGAAGTTGAGTGCACACACTGACAACCGTTCTGTTAGATAGCTGCGTTTTGGATTTAGAAGCAGATATTTCCCTGTGCTGATTGCTGTTTCTTCCATATGCCGGTAATGGGCTGAAAACGCCTGTTTTGGGACTCTGCAGAGAAAGTGTTTGCAGACTGCTGAATCCACACACGGGTTTAACTCTGGAAGTTGAGTGTACACATTGACAACCGTTCTGTTAGATAGCTGCGTTTTGGATTTAGAAGCAGATATTTCCCTGTGCATACAGCTGTTTCTTCCATATGCCGGTAATGGGCTGAAAACGCCTGGTTTGGGACTCTGCAGAGAAAGTGTTTGCAGACTGCTGAATCCACACACCGGTTTACCTCTGGAAGTTGAGTGCACACATTGACAACCGTTCTGTTAGATAGCTGCGTTTTGGATTTAGAAGCAGATATTTCCCTGTGCTGATTGCTGTTTCTTCCATATGCCAGTAATGGGCTGAAAACGCCTGGTTTGGGACTCTGCAGAGAAAGTGTTTGCAGACTGCTGAATCCACACACGGGTTTAACTCTGGAAGTTGAGTGCACACACTGACAACGGTTCTGTTAGATAGCTGCATTTTGGATTTAGAAGCAGATATTTCCCTGTGCATACAGCTGTTTCTTCCATATGCCGGTAATGGGCTGAAAACGCCTGTTTGGGGACTATGCAGAGAAAGTGTTTGCAGACTGCTGAATCCACACAGGGGTTTAACTATGGAAGTTGAGTGCACACATTGACAACCGTTCTGTTAGATAGCTGCGTTTTGGATTTAGAAGCAGATATTTCCCTGTGCTTACTGCTGTTTCTTCCATATGCCGGTAACGGGCTGAAAACGCCTGTTTTGGGACTCTGCAGAGAAAGTGTGTGCAGATTGCTGAATCCACACACGGGTTTAACTCTGGAAGTTGAGTGCACACACTGACAACCGTTCTGTTAGATAGCTGCGTTTTGGATTTAGAAGCAGATATTTCCCTGTGCTTACTGCTGTTTCTTCCATATGCCGGTAATGGGCTGAAAACGCCTGTTTTGGGACTCTGCAGAGAAAGTGTTTGCAGACTGCTGAATC
This sequence comes from Aotus nancymaae, assembly GCF_030222135.1. Taxonomy (NCBI): domain Eukaryota; kingdom Metazoa; phylum Chordata; class Mammalia; order Primates; family Aotidae; genus Aotus; species Aotus nancymaae. The sequence goes on from NW_026989043.1 coordinate 83,217, forward strand.
CACACACGGGTTTAACTCTGGAAGTTGAGTGCACACATTGACAACCGTTCTGTTAGATAGCTGCGTTTTGGATTTAGAAGCAGATATTTCCCTGTGCTTACAGCTGTTTCTTCCATATGCCGGTAACGGGCTGAAAACGCCTGTTTTGGGACTCTGCAGAGAAAGTGTGTGCAGATTGCTGAATCCACACACGGTTTTAACTCTGGAAGTTGAGTGAACACACTGACAACCGTTCTGTTAGATAGCTGCGTTTTGGATTTAGAAGCAGATATTTCCCTGTGCTGACTGCTGTTTCTTCCATATGCCGGTAATGGGCTGAAAACGCCTGTTTTGGGACTCTGCAGAGAAAGTGTTTGCAGACTGCTGAATCCACACACGGGTTTAACTCTGGAAGTTGAGTGCACACATTGACAACCGTTCTGTTAGATAGCTGCGTTTTGGATTTAGAAGCAGATATTTCCCTGTGCTTACAGCTGTTTCTTCCATATGCCGGTAACGGGCTGAAAACGCCTGTTTTGGGACTCTGCAGAGAAAGTGTGTGCAGATTGCTGAATCCACACACGGGTTTAACTCTGGAAGTTGAGTGAACACACTGACAACCGTTCTGTTAGATAGCTGCGTTTTGGATTTAGAAGCAGATATTTCCCTGTGCTGACTGCTGTTTCTTCCATATGCCGGTAATGGGCTGAAAACGCCTGTTTTGGGACTCTGCAGAGAAAGTGTTTGCAGACTGCTGAATCCACACACGGGTTTAACTCTGGAAGTTGAGTGCACACATTGACAACCATTCTGTTTGAAAGCTGCGTTTTGGATTTAGAAGCAGATATTTCCCTGGGCTTACTGCAGTTCCTTCCATATGCCGGTAATGGGCTGAAAACGCCTGTTTTGGGACTCTGCAGAGAAAGTGTTTGCAGACTGCTGAATCCACACACGGGTTTAACTCTGGAAGTTGAGTGCACACATTGACAACCGTTCCGTTAGATAGCTGCGTTTTGGATTTAGAAGCAGATATTTCCCTGTGCTTACCGCTGTTTCTTCCATATGCCGGTAATGGGCTGAAAACGCCTGTTTGGGGACTCTGCAGAGAAAGTGTTTGCAGACTGCTGAATCCACACACGGGTTTAACTCTGGAAGTTGAGTGCACACATTGACAACCGTTCTGTTAGATAGCTGCGTTTTGGATTTAGAAGCAGATATTTCCCTATGCTGACTGCTGTTTCTTCCATATGCCGGTAATGGGTTGAAAACGAATGTTTTGGGACTCTGCAGAGAAAGTGTTTGCAGACTGCTGAATCCACACACGGGTTTAACTCTGGAAGTTGAGTGCACACATTGACAGACGTTCTGTTAGATAGCTGCGTTTTGGATTTAGAAGCAGATATTTCCCTGGGCTTACTGCTGTTTCTTCCATATGCCGGTAATGGGCTGTAAACGCCTGTTTTGGGACTCTGCAGAGAAAGTGTTTGCAGACTGCTGAATCCACACACGGGTTTAACTCTGGAAGTTGAGTGCACAGATTGACAGCCGTTCTGTTAGATAGCTGCGTTTTGGATTTAGAAGCAGATATTTCCCTGTGCTTACTGCTGTTTCTTCCATATGCCGGTAATGGGCTGAAAACGCCTGTTTTGGGACTCTGCAGAGAAAGTGTTTGCAGACTGCTGAATCCACACACGGGTTTAACTCTGGAAGTTGAGTGCACACATTGACAGACGTTCTGTTAGATAGCTGCGTTTTGGATTTAGAAGCAGATATTTCCCTGTGCTTACTGCTGTTTCTTCCATATGCCGGTAATGGGCTGAAAACGCCTGTTTTGGGACTCTGCAGAGAAAGTGTTTGCAGACTGCTGAATCCACACACGGGTTTAACTCTGGAAGTTAAGTGCACACATTGACAACCGTTCTGTTAGATAGCTGCGTTTTGGATTTAGAAGCAGATATTTCCCTTTGCTTACTGCTGTTTCTTCCATAGGCCGGTAATGGGCTGAAAACGCCTCTTTTGGGACTCTGTAGAGAAAGTGTTTGCAGACTGCTGAATCCACACACGGGTTTATCTCTGGAAGTTGAGTGCACACATTGACAGACGTTCTGTTAGATAGCTGCGTTTTGGATTTAGAAGCAGATATTTCCCTGTGCTGACTGCTGTTTCTTCCATATGCCGGTAATGGGCTGAAAACGCCTGGTTTGGGACACTGCAGAGAAGATGTTTGCAGACTGCTGAATACACACACCGGTTTATCTCTGGAAGTTGAGTGCACACATTGACAACCGTTCTGTTAGATAGCTGCGTTTTGGATTTAGAAGCAGATATTTCCCTGTGCTTTCTGCTGTTTCTTCCATATGCCAGTAATGGGCTGAAAACGCCTGTTTTGGGACTCTGCAGAGAAAGTGTTTGCAGACTGCTGAATCCACACACGGGTTTAACTCTGGAAGTTGAGTGCACACATTGACAACCGTTCTGTTAGATAGCTACGTTTTGGATTTAGAAGCAGATATTTCCCTGTGCTTACCGCTGTTTCTTCCATATGCCGGTAATGGGCTGAAAACGCCTGTTTTGGGACTCTGCAGAGAAAGTGTTTGCAGACTGCTGAATCCACACACGGGTTTAACTCTGGAAGTTGAGTGCACACATTGACAACCGTTCTGTTAGATAGCTGCGTTTTGGATTTAGAAGCAGATATTTCCCTGTGCTGACTGCTGTTTCTTCCATATGCCGGTAATGGGCTGAAAACGCCTGTTTTGGGACTCTGCAGAGAAAGTGTTTGCAGACTGCTGAATCCACACACGGGTTTAACTCTGGAAGTTGAGTGCACACATTGACAACCGTTCTGTTAGATAGCTGCGTTTTGGATTTAGAAGCAGATATTTCCCTGTGCTTACTGCTGTTTCCTCCATATGCCGGTAATGGGCTGAAAACGCCTGTTTTGGGACTCTGCAGAGAAAGTGTTTGCAGACTGCTGAATCCACACACGGGTTTAACTCTGGAAGTTGAGTGCACACACTGACAACCGTTCTGTTAGATAGCTGCGTTTTGGATTTAGAAGCAGATATTTCCCTGTGCTTACTGCTGTTTCTTCCATATGCCGGTAATGGGCTGAAAACGCCTGTTTTGGGACTCTGCAGAGAAAGTGTTTGCAGACTGCTGAATCCACACACGGGTTTAACTCTGGAAGTTGAGTGCACACATTGACAACCGTTCTGTTAGATAGCTGCGTTTTGGATTTAGAAGCAGATATTTTCCTGTGCTTACTGCTGTTTCTTCCATATGCCGGTAATGGGCTGAAAACGCCTGGTTTGGGACTCTGCAGAGAAAGTGTTTGCAGACTGCTGAATCCACACACCGGTTTACCTCTGGAAGTTGAGTGCACACATTGACAACCGTTCTGTTAGATAGCTGCGTTTTGGATTTAGAAGCAGATATTTCCCTGTGCTGATTGCTGTTTCTTCCATATGCCAGTAATGGGCTGAAAACGCCTGGTTTGGGACTCTGCAGAGAAAGTGTTTGCAGACTGCTGAATCCACACACGGGTTTAACTCTGGAAGTTGAGTGCACACACTGACAACGGTTCTGTTAGATAGCTGCATTTTGGATTTAGAAGCAGATATTTCCCTGTGCTTACAGCTGTTTCTTCCATATGCCGGTAACGGGCTGAAAACGCCTGTTTTGGGACTCTGCAGAGAAAGTGTGTGCAGATTGCTGAATCCACACACGGGTTTAACTCTGGAAGTTGAGTGCACACACTGACAACCGTTCTGTTAGATAGCTGCGTTTTGGATTTAGAAGCAGATATTTCCCTGTGCTGACTGCTGTTTCTTCCATATGCCGGTAATGGGCTGAAAACGCCTGTTTTGGGACTCTGCAGAGAAAGTGTTTGCAGACTGCTGAATCCACACACGGGTTTAACTCTGGAAGTTGAGTGCACACATTGACAACCGTTCTGTTAGAAAGCTGCGTTTTGGATTTAGAAGCAGATATTTCCCTGGGCTTACTGCAGTTCCTTCCATATGCCGGTAATGGGCTGAAAACGCCTGTTTTGGGACTCTACAGAGAAAGTGTTTGCAGACTGCTGAATCCACACACGGGTTTAACTCTGGAAGTTGAGTGCACACATTGACAACCGTTCCGTTAGATAGCTGCGTTTTGGATTTAGAAGCAGATATTTCCCTGTGCTGATTGCTGTTTCTTCCATATGCCGGTAATGGGCTGAAAACGCCTGGTTTGGGACTCTGCAGAGAAAGTGTTTGCAGACTGCTGAATCCACACACGGGTTTAACTCTGGAAGTTGAGTGCACACATTGACAAACGTTCTGTTAGATAGCTGCGTTTTTGATTTAGAAGCAGATATTTCCCTGGGCTTACTGCTGTTTCTTCCATATGCCGGTTATGGGCTGAAAACGCCTGTTTTGGGACTCTGCAGAGAAAGTGTTTGCAGACTGCTGAATCCACACTCGGGTTTAACTCTGGAAGTTGTGTGCACACATTGACAACCGTTCTGTTAGATAGCTGCGTTTTGGATTTAGAAGCAGACATTTCCCTGTGCTTACTGCTGTTTCTTCCATATGCCGGTAATGGGCTGAAAACGCCTGTTTTGGGGCTCTGCACAGAAAGGGTTTGCATACTGCTGAATCCACACACGGGTTTAACTCTGGAAGTTGAGTGCACACATTGACAACCGTTCTGTTAGATAGCTGCGTTTTGGATTTAGAAGCAGATATTTCCCTGTGCTTACTGCTGTTTCTTCCATATGCCGGTAATGGGCTGAAAACGCCTGTTTTGGGACTCTGCAGAGAAATTGTTTGCAGACTGCTGAATCCACACACGGGTTTAACTCTGGAAGTTGAGTGCACACATTGACAACTGTTCTGTTAGATAGCTGCGTTTTGGATTTAGAAGCAGATATTTCCCTGTGCTGACTGCTGTTTCTTCCATATGCCGGTAATGGGCTGAAAACGCCTGTTTTGGGACTCTGCCGAGAAAGTGTTTGCAGACTGCTGAATCCACACACGGGTTTACCTCTGGAAGTTGAGTGCACACATTGACAACCGTTCTGTTAGATAGCTGCGTTTTGGATTTAGAAGCAGATATTTCCCTGTGCTGATTGCTGTTTCTTCCATATGCCAGTAATGGGCTGAAAACGCCTGGTTTGGGACTCTGCAGAGAAAGTGTTTGCAGACTGCTGAATCCACACACGGGTTTAACTCTGGAAGTTGAGTGCACACACTGACAACGGTTCTGCTAGATAGCTGCATTTTGGATTTAGAAGCAGATATTTCCCTGTGCATACAGCTGTTTCTTCCATATGCCGGTAATGGGCTGAAAACGCCTGTTTGGGGACTATGCAGAGAAAGTGTTTGCAGACTGCTGAATCCACACAGGGGTTTAACTATGGAAGTTGAGTGCACACATTGACAACCGTTCTGTTAGATAGCTGCGTTTTGGATTTAGAAGCAGATATTTCCCTGTGCTTACTGCTGTTTCTTCCATATGCCGGTAACGGGCTGAAAACGCCTGTTTTGGGACTCTGCAGAGAAAGTGTGTGCAGATTGCTGAATCCACACACGGGTTTAACTCTGGAAGTTGAGTGCACACACTGACAACCGTTCTGTTAGATAGCTGCGTTTTGGATTTAGAAGCAGATATTTCCCTGTGCTTACTGCTGTTTCTTCCATATGCCGGTAATGGGCTGAAAACGCCTGTTTTGGGACTCTGCAGAGAAAGTGTTTGCAGACTGCTGAATCCACACACGGGTTTAACTCTGGAAGTTGAGTGCACACATTGACAACCGTTCTGTTAGATAGCTGCGTTTTGGATTTAGAAGCAGATATTTCCCTGTGCTTACAGCTGTTTCTTCCATATGCCGGTAACGGGCTGAAAACGCCTGTTTTGGGACTCTGCAGAGAAAGTGTGTGCAGATTGCTGAATCCACACACGGGTTTAACTCTGGAAGTTGAGTGAACACACTGACAACCGTTCTGTTAGATAGCTGCGTTTTGGATTTAGAAGCAGATATTTCCCTGTGCTGACTGCTGTTTCTTCCATATGCCGGTAATGGGCTGAAAACGCCTGTTTTGGGACTCTGCAGAGAAAGTGTTTGCAGACTGCTGATTCCACACACGGGTTTAACTCTGGAAGTTGAGTGCACACATTGACAACCGTTCTGTTTGAAAGCTGCGTTTTGGATTTAGAAGCAGATATTTCCCTGGGCTTACTGCAGTTCCTTCCATATGCCGGTAATGGACTGAAAACGCCTGTTTTGGGACTCTGCAGAGAAAGTGTTTGCAGACTGCTGAATCCACACACGGGTTTAACTCTGGAAGTTGAGTGCACACATTGACAACCGTTCCGTTAGATAGCTGCGTTTTGGATTTAGAAGCAGATATTTCCCTATGCTTACCGCTGTTTCTTCCATATGCCGGTAATGGGCTGAAAACGCCTGTTTGGGGACTCTGCAGAGAAAGTGTTTGCAGACTGCTGAATCCACACACGGGTTTAACTCTGGAAGTTGAGTGCACACATTGACAACCGTTCTGTTAGATAGCTGCGTTTTGGATTTAGAAGCAGATATTTCCCTATGCTGACTGCTGTTTCTTCCATATGCCGGTAATGGGTTGAAAACGAATGTTTTGGGACTCTGCAGAGAAAGTGTTTGCAGACTGCTGAATCCACACACGGGTTTAACTCTGGAAGTTGAGTGCACACATTGACAGACGTTCTGTTAGATAGCTGCGTTTTGGATTTAGAAGCAGATATTTCCCTGGGCTTACTGCTGTTTCTTCCATATGCCGGTAATGGGCTGTAAACGCCTGTTTTGGGACTCTGCAGAGAAAGTGTTTGCAGACTGCTGAATCCACACACGGGTTTAACTCTGGAAGTTGAGTGCACACATTGACAACCGTTCTGTTAGATAGCTGCGTATTGGATTTAGAAGCAGATATTTCCCTGTGCTTACTGCTATTTCTTCCATATGCCAGTAATGGGCTGAAAACGCCTGTTTTGGGACTCTGCAGAGAAAGTGTTTGCAGACTGCTGAATCCACACACGGGTTTAACTCTGGAAGTTGAGTGCACACATTGACAACCGTTCTGCTAGATAGCTGCGTTTTGGATTTAGAAGCAGGTATTTCCCTGTGCTTACTGCTGTTTCTTCCATATGCCGGTAATAGGCTGAAAACGCTTGTTTTGGGACTCTGCAGAGAAAGTGTTTGCAGACTGCTGAATCCACACACGGGTTTAACTCTGGAAGTTGAGTGCACACATTTACAATCGTTCTGTTAGATAGCTGCGTTTTGGATTTAGAAGCAGATATTTCCCTGTGATTACTGCTGTTTATTCCATATGCCGGTAATGGGCTGAAAACGCCTGTTTTGGGACTCTGCAGAGAAAGTGATTGCAGACTGCTGAATCCACACACGGGTTTAACTCTGGAAGTTGAGTGCACACATTGACAGCCGTTCTGTTAGATAGCTGCGTTTTGGATTTAGAAGCAGATATTTCCCTGTGCTTACTGCTGTTTCTTCCAAATGCCGGTAATGGGCTGAAAACGCCTGTTTTGGGACTCTGCAGAGAAAGTGTTTGCAGACTGCTGAATCCACACACGGGTTTAACTCTGGAAGTTGAGTGCACACATTGACAGACGTTCTGTTAGATAGCTGCGTTTTGGATTTAGAAGCAGATATTTCCCTGTGCTTACTGCTGTTTCTTCCATATGCCGGTAATGGGCTGAAAACGCCTGTTTTGGGACTCTGCAGAGAAAGTGTTTGCAGACTGCTGAATCCACACACGGGTTTAACTCTGGAAGTTGAGTGCACACATTGACAGACGTTCTGTTAGATAGCTGCGTTTTGGATTTAGAAGCAGATATTTCCCTGTGCTTACTGCTGTTTCTTCCATATGCCGGTAATGGGCTGAAAACGCCTGTTTTGGGACTCTGCAGAGAAAGTGTTTGCAGACTGCTGAATCCACACACGGGTTTAACTCTGGAAGTTAAGTGCACACATTGACAACCGTTCTGTTAGATACCTGCGTTTTGGATTTAGAAGCAGATATTTCCCTTTGCTTACTGCTGTTTCTTCCATAGGCCGGTAATGGGCTGAAAACGCCTCTTTTGGGACTCTGTAGAGAAAGTGTTTGCGGACTGCTGAATCCACACACGGGTTTATCTCTGGAAGTTGAGTGCACACATTGACAGACGTTCTGTTAGATAGCTGCGTTTTGGATTTAGAAGCAGATATTTCCCTGGGCTTACTGCTGTTTCTTCCATATGCCGGTAATGGGCTGAAAAGGCCTGGTTTGGGACTCTGCAGAGAAGATGTTTGCAGACTGCTGAATCCACACACCGGTTTAACTCTGGAAGTTGAGTGCACACATTGACAACCGTTCTGTTAGACAGCTGCGTATTGGATTTAGAAGCAGATATTTCCCTGTGCTTACTGCTATTTCTTCCATATGCCAGTAATGGGCTGAAAACGCCTGTTTTGGGACTCTGCAGAGAAAGTGTTTGCAGACTGCTGAATCCACACACGGGTTTAACTCTGGAAGTTGAGTGCACACATTGACAGCCGTTCTGTTAGATAGCTGCGTTTTGGATTTAGAAGCAGATATTTCCCTGGGCTTACTGCTGTTTCTTCCATATGCCGGTAATGGGCTGAAAAAGCCTGGTTTGGGACACTGCAGAGAAGATGTTTGCAGACTGCTGAATCCACACACGGTTTTAACTCTGGAAGTTGAGTGCACACATTGACAACCGTTCTGTTAGATAGCTGCGTTTTGGATTTAGAAGCAGATATTTCCCTGTGCTTACTGCTGTTTCTTCCATATGCCAGTAATGGGCTGAAAACGCCTGTTTTGGGACTCTGCAGAGAAAGTGTTTGCAGACTGCTGAATCCACACACGGGTTTAACTCTGGAAGTTGAGTGCACACATTGACAACCGTTCTGTTAGATAGCTACGTTTTGGATTTAGAAGCAGATATTTCCCTGTGCTTACCGCTGTTTCTTCCATATGCCGGTAATGGGCTGAAAACGCCTGTTTTGGGACTCTGCAGAGAAAGTGTTTGCAGACTGCTGAATCCACATACGGGTTTAACTCTGGAAGTTGAGTGCACACATTGACAACCGTTCTGTTAGATAGCTGCGTTTTGGATTTAGAAGCAGATATTTCCCTGTGCTGACTGCTGTTACTTCCATATGCCGGTAATGGGCTGAAAACGCCTGTTTTGGGACTCTGCAGAGAAAGTGTTTGCAGACTGCTGAATCCACACACGGGTTTAACTCTGGAAGTTGAGTGCACACATTGACAACCGTTCTGTTAGATAGCTGCGTTTTGGATTTAGAAGCAGATATTTCCCTGTGCTTACTGCTGTTTCCTCCATATGCCGGTAATGGGCTGAAAACGCCTGTTTTGGGACTCTGCAGAGAAAGTGTTTGCAGACTGCTGAATCCACACACGGGTTTAACTCTGGAAGTTGAGTGCACACACTGACAACCGTTCTGTTAGATAGCTGCGTTTTGGATTTAGAAGCAGATATTTCCCTGTGCTTACTGCTGTTTCTTCCATATGCCGGTAATGGGCTGAAAACGCCTGTTTTGGGACTCTGCAGAGAAAGTGTTTGCAGACTGCTGAATCCACACACGGGTTTAACTCTGGAAGTTGAGTGCACACATTGACAACCGTTCTGTTAGATAGCTGCGTTTTGGATTTAGAAGCAGATATTTCCCTGTGCTTACTGCTGTTTCTTCCATATGCCGGTAATGGGCTGAAAACGCCTGGTTTGGGACTCTGCAGAGAAAGTGTTTGCAGACTGCTGAATCCACACACCGGTTTACCTCTGGAAGTTGAGTGCACACATTGACAACCGTTCTGTTAGATAGCTGCGTTTTGGATTTAGAAGCAGATATTTCCCTGTGCTGATTGCTGTTTCTTCCATATGCCAGTAATGGGCTGAAAACGCCTGGTTTGGGACTCTGCAGAGAAAGTGTTTGTAGACTGCTGAATCCACACACGGGTTTAACTCTGGAAGTTGAGTGCACACACTGACAACGGTTCTGTTAGATAGCTGCATTTTGGATTTAGAAGCAGATATTTCCCTGTGCTTACAGCTGTTTCTTCCATATGCCGGTAACGGGCTGAAAACGCCTGTTTTGGGACTCTGCAGAGAAAGTGTGTGCAGATTGCTGAATCCACACACGGGTTTAACTCTGGAAGTTGAGTGCACACACTGACAACCGTTCTGTTAGATAGCTGCGTTTTGGATTTAGAAGCAGATATTTCCCTGTGCTGACTGCTGTTTCTTCCATATGCCGGTAATGGGCTGAAAACGCCTGTTTTGGGACTCTGCAGAGAAAGTGTTTGCAGACTGCTGAATCCACACACGGGTTTAACTCTGGAAGTTGAGTGCACACATTGACAACCGTTCTGTTAGAAAGCTGCGTTTTGGATTTAGAAGCAGATATTTCCCTGGGCTTACTGCAGTTCCTTCC